>NC_065515.1:5767808-5821124 GCF_006386435.1 Epinephelus moara
GGTCTTTGTGGAAAAAAAGCTTGTTTAGTGGATTAACTTTGCACTTGAAGGTTGCCCGTTCACTTACGTTTTAACAGGTCTGATGCTACTATGCGCCCCGGCTGTATCTAGGCTAACGGCTAACATGCTAACTATTATTTTTATGTCACTAGTCACTTGAACAAATTTAGGACGATAGGAGATGGGTTGAAATAAACCAAAATTTCCCTTTAAGAATATTATTTATTCAATATATGTACCTTCGTGTCACCTTTGTCATCTTCAGTCACCAAAGTGGGTCTCGTCCTGACAGGTAAAGTAGCCAAGCAAAATTAGCCCTGCCTGTGTGTCATGTGCTTCTTTGCTCATCATCACCAGTCCACTGAAGCGATAAATTCCTCAGTGAGTGCTATATTGACTGACAAAGCTGAGCTGCAAAATCTGTTATTCTTCCTGCATCTAGCGCCATCATTTCACATGACAGTGACATAGTTGGATAGTTGGAAGGGGTAAACTCGCTATGCTTCTAACAATGAAAAGAGTAACCCAAAATGTGAGTGCAGAGGATGTTGTGTGTCAGCTGACTCAGATATTCAGCTGTAGGAGTGAAGTGAAGGAGTTCAAGTATCTCAGGGTCTTGTTCACCAGTGAGGGTAAAATAGAGCATGAGTTGGATCGGCGGTTTGGTGCAGCATCAGCAGTAATGCATCCATCTACTTCCAAACCCTCACCTATGGTCATGAGCTTTGGGTAGTGACAGAAAGAATAAGACCACGGATACAAGCAGCCAAAATGAGTTTCCACCATAGGGTCTCTGGGCTCAGCCTTAGAGTTAGGGGGAGGAGCTCAGACATCCAGAGGGAGCTTGGAGTAGAGCTGCTGCTCCTTCTATTAAAAAGGGGTCAGTTGAGGTGGTTCAGGCATCTGATCAGGATGACTCATGTAGATTCCCGTTAGAGGATTTCCGGGCACGTCCAACTGGTAGGAGGCCCCAGGGTAGATTCAGAACACGCTGGAAAATTATATAAGTCATCAGGCCTGGGGAACACCTCGGGATCCTCCAGGAGGTGATGGAAAAAGTTACTGAGGGGAGAGGGATGTGTGGAGTATCTCGCTCAGCCTGCTGCCCCCGTGACCTGGCCCCGGGTAAGCAGATGAACATGGATGGTTGGAAACGCAGCGGAGAGTGGCTGTGGCTGCATGAGAGGAAAGGGACCCTCCAGAACCAGTCAACTAGATTTACCATCAACACAGATTGGACGTCCACATAAAAGGCGGCAAATTTTCCCCTCAAAATCACTACGGTTATACAAACACATAATGCAGTGGGACTGAGCACTACATTTTCGCAGGGTGTTTCAAAACCACTTACCATCAAGTCAGAATACTGGTCTATGTTCTCAGAAGGAGCTGTGCAGGGAAACCGCTTTGCGTTGCTGATGCGAGGTTTGAGATTTCCTCCCCTATCAACATGAACAATTGCTTTAGTTGCTGTGTCAAGAGTAGCTAGGTCACTTGTCAGCTACTTCAACACCAAACTACGATATTACTAACCTGTCCTTTCAGTATTTAGCTGGCTTTTTTGTCGATTAGCCTTAAATACCTGATTTCATGGCTGTTTTTCTAAAACATTGTGATGCATGTTACAATGTCTTTAGACTTTTTTGCAGCGAAACTACAAGAGAAGTGAAAATTGCAAAAATTATTGCGATTCTTTCATACAGAATTCATTAAAAACCAATGCAACTTATTCCAGTGAGACTAAACCCCCATTAATCTGAGTGTTCTACATAACATGTTGGTGAAGATTCTCAGTCATCCAGGATTTGGTCATCTTAAGTGCTATCATAGGCAACTGGACTTGCTTGAGTTTCTTGAAGACGTGTCACCTCTCTCATCCAAGAGGCTTCAGTTCTAACAGACTGATGTAAAACTCCGATACGTCACACCAGTCTGTTGGAAGAGAAGAAGCCTCTTGGATGAGAGGTGACACGTCTTCAAGAAACTGCGATATAGCACTTGAGATGCTCTGCGTAACCTTACCAAAAACGCTTAAGATGATAAAAATTCTGTAACCAAATGTGCTTAATTTGTAAATGAAGAAGTGCACATGGGTTCTTTATTGAATACCTTTTTCTCCTCAGGAATCTCACAGCAGGGTTTTCACCCTGAGGTAAAAAAAAGATGACATTATCAAGATATCATACAATCACAACTGGTTAATAAATCCCACACATTCATGCTTCCATCTCTGATTTCATCTTCATCCAATTTGATCTTCTGAATAAAACTTTTGAGACTTTTATGTCTAAACTACTTTCAAACAGACAAACACGATTTATGCTAAATTAATTACACATGCATATTTAATCAGACTTACTTTGATTCTTTCAGCACTTGTAACAGCTCTGGATACAACAGCCGCTGTTGCCGTGACTTGTCTTGTCTGATGTCCAAGATTTTCAGCTACTCTCCGGATGTGTTTTGCGGTAGTAAAGTGTTTGTTAATCGATGACTTCCGTTTGTGTTCCAACAGAACGTCGCACACGGTGCAAAACAGTTTACCTCCGCTTTCATACATTAAATCAGGAAACTGCCTCGCTCGGTCTTTGGCTGTAATTTTTGTTGCTACATGTGAAACGTTCCTGTCGCCCATGTCTGCGTCCTCACAGACAGAAATAAGGAAGTGTGTGTGGTGACGTCACGCACTGGGCTGCTGTGATTGGTGACACTCGTGGGAAACGAGGATGATTGGTCAGATTTGCGTTGGAGTTCCACATTAATACATTTTGTAATCATAACACAACTTTAACTCTTCAAGGAAAAATGTTTTGTTCCATATGAGAGACAGAGAAAAAGAAAAACAAAACTAACATATACTGAAAGAGTTTGTTAATAGTTTAGTTTTTTTATTACAAGCTTTTGGGTGAGTTGATTTGAATATATGTTGAGATCTGTTTGTTTAAATGCAATATAGGATGTTAACTTCTTCAATAGTTTAATTTTACAAATGTAAAATTTGGCTGAAACAATGGCAAATATATGTGATATGTTGTTCATTTCTGGAAAAGAAAAAAATATTAATAATAAATCATGTTCTTTAAGTAGAATTTCCTGCTTAATCCAACTGTAAATCAGCCCCACAATACTGTCATATGCAAACACTGAAAAAAAGAAATGTTACAGAGCAGACACCAGCCAACAGGGAGCGGCACATGACTGGAGGTTACTGGTATATCAGAATTAGCGTCTGTGCTTCCTATTTGAGATTGTAGACCACTTTGTGCTTTGGTCCTCCTCACTGTGCCTCCTCTCCACCACTGAGCTCATTGCGCCCTAAGAGGGTACTGTGGAGGAGGCCTACGAGCACGAGAACCTTAAGTACGCCGAGTTGGCAATGTGGCTGAAAAGTAAAGGTTTACCCAGTTGACGCGGCCTGCAGAGGCTTCTCAGGCAAGTCACCTACCAGGCTGCTTAAAGAAATGGGAACTGGAGGCCAAGCCCAACGTCAGGCCATCAAAGCCCTCTCTGGCACAGCTGAACAGGCAAGTCGGTGGCTATAGATTAAGAGGAGAGATGCCACTTGGGTCCTGAAATACCGCTCACAACAGCAGGGTTTGAGGGAGTAAAAGCAGAGAGGGCACACATGGGACGCCAGGTGTTGCCGATGAGCCCTGTGGAGGTGTCGTGGGCCCATCATTGAAACACCAGTGAAGGAGGGTACCCACCTGATGACCCCAATGAAGCTTTTACCCTCCCTAAACCCCCATCCCCTCCCTCAGTATGGCTCCAACTTTCACTCACAATCGCAAGTATGTGCAGCAATAATTGACCATTTAAACTCCACCTAAATTAAAGTTTGTTAAGTTTTTCTCCTGTTAGTTTCTTTTCTCTTCTCCCTTCTCTGTCCAAAATGAGTGAGTAGGGGGAGGTGGAGCGTACGGCCAGCACCAGCGGGGGAGAGTTGAGTCTGTGCAGACGTCTCTCCTTGGCTCTGCCTTCACTATGCTCCTCCTTACTTTTCTATCTCCCTATGCTCTTTCCTCCTTTTCTATACATCTAACTTAAACACTAGTCATAATCTCAGTATGTGCATTAAGGGACTGTAACATCAAGTCCTAAACTGAACTAGCATGTCCTCCACAAAATTACAGAAAGAGCATTTGTCTTCTGACGTACAGAAATTATTTCATAACAGGTTGATGTTGGGACCAGCCTGTTGCACCTCTGCCAGTGCCTGGGCACCAGCTGCAGGGACTACAGCTGGGAGCCATCCTTCAATAATGTTTAGCCCCTTTAATCACCAGAACATCTCAGAATGGTGGGGCAACCATCGGAGATGTCTCCCTGCAGCTCTCTGCAGCTGGATTCAGATTCCAGGTGGTTCCACTACATGGCTTCTTGGCTCCCCCAATTCTTATATCTCCGTTGTAGCCATAGCCAAAAGCTTCCCTTTTGACGCTTCTTCTGAGAGGTCTTTAAGGGCTTTCTTGACCTTTGCTGACATGAACCCTATGTCCCTTAGGAGGCGCCTGGTTGAGAGGCTTGTAAAGCTACAGCAGACAACTTCCACTGGGTAGGTTGTTGTTGTTTAGCCATTTTCTTGACATTAAGATTATATTAACAAATAATGGAATTTATCGGGACTAATTGTTTTGTAATTGAAAATTAAAAAAAAAAAAAACAAGCAGCAGCCTCTGGGGATGAAAAATAGAGCCAGTGCCAGAAACTGCAGTTCATCGAATGTCCACCAGAGGCTGGCTCCAAAACTGAGTCAATCCGCTTATATATGTTTACAGCCTAACACAAAAAAAATGGTTTTGGTCTCTGTAGGGAATTTTAACATCCATGACAACTGTACAGGGGGTGAATTTTTATGTAACTTTTTTAAGGCTTAAGGTAATGCATATTTCAGTTCGTTTTGATCGCCACCCCTCGCTCCTCCTTAGCCCCACCCTCTCGTCTAAATATGGTCACTTTTGGCTCCAAAAGCCAAGATGCCAAAATGCTGACCTTAAGGCTTCAAAGTAAAACTTCACAAACCATGAGGGTGATGTCACTGTGTTCATGTCCATATTTGAACAGTCTGTGGGGAAAAAATGCATTATCCAACCCCTTTTTTCAGCACTTGTCAATCAAACAATTAGTGAATTGACAGATCGGCCCACTAAAGGGTCCAAGAAGCCGTAAATGCGTAATGCTAACCTGGTGTTCTCCTGTTAAGCTGTTGTGTTTTTGGCAGTAAAAAGAATGTTTGGCACAGTGTGAGACTGGGGCGCCAGATTGTGAGGTACAGGCTCTGTTATCTCAATGATCGAGGTGTATACGAGATAGAGTGGAGGTAGTGCATCAGGGTCTGTAATCAGGCACCTGGCTGCCATATGGATCATATGGATCAATGTTTTTTATCGTGATTAGTTTGTCCAAATACTGTTGTTCGACCTCTGTAGCAGGCACAATAACACAACAACACCATCACACTATTTGGGACAGGGGGCACAATCTTGTAAGGTTAACTCTGTTCCCAAAGTGTATCCTCAGTCCAACAACAATTACGTTTACAATGTCTGGGCATGTGAGTGGAGGTAGTGTATTGGGGGCTGTAATCCAGCTCTGGTCTGCCAATTCACCCTCACAATATGGCGCCCCCTTCCAAAAAAATTAACAAGGCGTGACATCAACTTCACATTCTCCATAGCCAATAAAAACACTACGGCTGACCTGTTTTGACTCTTTATATTATATTTTGCAGTATATTTGTCTCACACATGCTTCAGTTTAGCTTTTTTGTAAAGGAAACCCCCAAACAACTCCCTACAGTCAACAATGTTTATTTAAGTTATTATTGATCCAACTCCCAGCCAAAAAAACAAATAAAGAAATGTGTTCAAGCTTTATCAAATATTATAATTTCAAATCAGTAGATAGGTTTCTATAGTAATAATATAACTAACAGTACAAACATTTGTATAAAAATATAGTTTAGCCATACCATATGTGTAATAAAACTATCAAAACAACTAGCAGTTTGTGTTTTGTGTTTCCCAGGTTCTATGCATAGTCCTCGGCCAGTGCGTCAAAATAGTTTGTGTCTGCATAGAGAAGGAAGCCAGAGAACAAGCTGTCGGCCCAGCCCGGGTCTGCAAATAAACCATTCTGGTCGTGAAAGAAGATCTCCAGCCACACCTCATCTTCTGGGTTCAGGTACATCACAGTGGCCCCAGATGCTACGTCATGGTTTCCCGTGTTGGCATCAAAGGTTTTAATGCGGTACTGGCCATTCTGCACCAGACCGATGGCCAGATGTTTATTGGCCAATGTAATGTCATAGGAGAAATAATAAATGCCTGGGTATGCACAGATGAACTTGCCCGTCTGTGGGTTGTAGTGTCCGCCCTCATCAAACAGCACCTTGTTGAACTTGATGGGAGTGTTCTCTGCAGGGTAGCTGCTGGTGATCCCCACCGAGAAGGCAGATTTAGGCAGAAGGCTGCCACACTTGCAGGTTCCTGCAGTTCCACGTGGCCCTCTTTCGCCCTTCTCTCCTTTTTCTCCGTTGCGGCCTGTAGAACCAGGAAGGCCCACGTCTCCGTTCCCTCCTGTGGGGCCTCGTTTCCCCGCAGGGCCACGATCACCTCGGGTTCCTATCTTACCTGTCGGGCCAACTCTGCCCTTCAACCCTGAAACAGAAAAACCATGTTGGGGTCATTATTTCTGCACAGTCAGTGATAGAATAAAAAAAAATCTCTGCCATATGAGTCTGTCTCTGTTCTGCACTTGTTGAACCTGGCTATTAAAGTAATAGTCTATGGAAACACAAAGCCCCACCCAATGTTATGTATTAAGTCACCCTTGGAATAAAGCCACCTTGACATTTGAACAGCACAGATTCAGCTTGATTCATCCAAACTATCTTATATTCAGTTGACGACACAGTGAATACCCTGCAGATAGGGAACACTTCAAATCACCGTATGTTTGTGGAAACACAAGCAGAGTATTCTGAATGCGTAGCTTCATGCTCAGATGGAGGTATGTGTCTGAATTCCTGTTTCCACACATAATGGAAAACACAGGTGCACGATGCCTATCACTGACAGATTCATTGCAGCTCAGATGGCATAGATGATATCACTACAGTGGTGCTGCTGGTCCCTCCAAATGTTTTTGCAGCTTTATAGCAGCTTGAAAATTTTACTTTATTTTCAAAGAAAGAAAATATGTTGTCCTTGTCAGCAGACATCTGTGTTAAAATTCTAACATATTTTGAATTCAACCTTCACTTACTAGCTTTGAAAAATGATTTTTTGGGGCATTTATGGAGCCTTTATTAGATTGAAGTAGTAGAGAGATGACAGGAAATGAGCATAAATGGATTACTAAACAGGACAGACAGACACAGGCCCAGGAGCCCAGAGTTTCAGGGCAAAATGTCATTCAAATTAACTGGAAGAGACTCAAAATGACCAACAACAACAACAACAACAACACCTGCAGAGACACAAAATAACTACAAAAAATGGGCAAAATAACCACAAGGAGACACCAATTGACTGTGAAGCGACACAAATGACCAAAAAGACACAAAATGACCTCAGTAAGACACACAATGATGTAAGAGACTTAAACAACTACAAAAAGACACAAAACAACCACAAGGAGACACAAAATAACGACAAAGACACGCAAAACCATCATAAAGTCTGTGTGTCTATGTAGAAGAGGTGGTGGGGCCCTTTGCATATCTGTGCCCAGGGGCCCATTGTCTCATAATCCGCCCATGGAAATAAGTAGGAAAAAGATGGGGAATAACCAATCGACAACCTCCAGAAGAAAAATGAAGCCAAATGAAGTGCCAAAAACTGCAGTCATCAAATGCAAGCTGGCTCCAGAAGTGAGCCAATCCCCGTAGACCCCAATACCCAACTTTACAGCAGAAATGAACATGTTTACAGACTGGTACAAAGAACGGTTTTGGTCTCCATAGCTAATTTCAACACTCATGACAACTGTCCTGGGGTGAATTTTTATACATGTCACTTGGTTAAATGTTATTAAGGCTGAAAATTCTGCATATTTAAGGGTGGGGTGGCTTTGCAGGAAAGCCCAATCAGTCTTCTTTCAGCATTGGCAGTATGGAAACAAAATCAGGGAGCGCAGCAAAATGCCGCCCACCTACTTTTGTTTATACAGAATGCACCTTTTTCGGGGCAATGGGGGGCGTGAGCAAGTAACAAAACGTGTAGCTCAGCATGTGACGTAAATAGTGACGTACTCCGAGGGAAGCCGCGGCTGGTCAGTCCTTCGGCGATTCTCTCATAAGTCGGCCCGTCCACCACTCCCATCATTTGACGGTTAATGGCCTCTTCGTTTGCGAGGGCAAGGAGGGCACACAATTCCTTGTCTCCCCAGTTGCTCATCTTTACAGTGTCTGTCAGGTTTGTGTTTCCCTCTTGCTACTAGCTGCTTGCTCATTCCTGCTATCAGCTGTTTCCTGTTTATCCACCGCCAGTGGGTCGCACGTGCGGCGTCATCAGCAGCTCCTCCCACAAGTCTTCAACAGCCCCTCCCGTGGCGGAAAAGCGCCTCTTTCTTTTTAAACCAAAAAGGTTCCGCCAATATGACTACCCTACGAGGTGGAAAATTGGGCACCTCGGATCAACTCACCAATCCGGCTCTGTGTGTCTAAATGTTCGCAGCTCGCCGGGAAAACGGCCCAACATTCGCGGAAAATCTGGCAGTGTAAAAGGGGCTTATGAGTCAGATCCACCCCTCACTCCTCCACAGCTCCATCCTCTCCTCCACATATGGTCACTTCTGGCTAAAAACAAAAACAAAATTGGTAGCATCCAAGTGGCAACACCCGGTCCTGAAAAATGAAGCCAAAATGGAGGTGCTAAAAACGGTGCAGTTCTTTGAATGGCCACTTGAGGCTGGCTCCAGAAGTGAATCAATCCCCAATCCCCCACATAATTAAGGGAAGGCTACTTTGAGTGACAGGCTTGTCAAAAACAAAAACAAAACAGCAATGGCTAACTTGAGGTTTCAAAACCAAAGTCCACAACATAGTGAGTGACATCATGATAGCTACATCCATTATTTTTACAGTCAGTGGGAGTGACATTCAACAAAGGTCCCAGTCTGATTCAGGGTCAGTGTCCTAGCCACAGGTGCACCCCACTTCCAGTTGAAAGCTCTGGAGCTAGTAAGTGAGCCTTGAGTTCAGTGTGGTTTTCTGTTGTGTCCTGCTGTTTCTTATTATAATGCACAGGAGGTGCAGTTTTCAAATACAGTGCTCATTAGCTTTGTACTGTCGGTGATGATCATGTCCTTCTGGGGAAGTTGGAGGCCTGAGGCCTGATAGATTTGTTATTCATCCTTAAACCTGCAGTGGGTGCTATTCTAAACAACTCCTGCATAGTTTGTCTGATACTTCATTTCATAACCATGCTATTAATGGAAAAGCATTTTTCAATGGAACTCATCACTTCATCTTCTCTACGTCAGCTCCTGCTCATGCCAGCTGTCAAGTAAAGGAAACTTCTCTGTGCCAGTTTCTCTCTTGCACAGAGCGGTAGTATTTATTTATCAGCACACATAAACTGATGCTGTACCTGTTTATGTTTTATACCTGTGTCTCCCTTTTCTCCCTTTTCACCCTTCCTGCCATCTCTGCCATCTCTTCCCGGGATACCCACATTCCCATCTGCTCCTGGGGGCCCGCTGGGACCGGGTTTGCCAGGCGGGCCCGGTGACCCGGGGACACTGCAGATCAGACGCGGTGCTCCTTTCAGTTTGGTCTCAAACAGCTGTCCGAAGACACAGTGGCACAGACAGACTACTCCCATCAACGTCCACATCCTCAGATCTGCAAATGCAAACAGTGAGAGAACTTTACTAACATTTAATATGCTTTTAGCACATCTCTGATGTGTTTGCACAGTGAGATTATTATTTATCTAAGCTCAGTGCTCAATATAAAGCATCAACTGTCTAAGATGAAAATTGTTGCAGATATTCAGAGCAAAGGGCAAAGAGAGAAAATAAAAAGTGGACAATGTGGCAGAAACAGTGTGTTGTGGTGCCAGACTCTTAAACAGGTTCTGTCCAGAGATGGTAACCAGTTATCAGTTTTAACAATGCAACCATAAAACACTTACAATGGTGTTGTCATGGCCGTAGACAGAACAAAAGCGTATCCGTGAATCTAATTTGTGATCAAGTGTGCAGCATGAGGCCAGATGTGAGCCTTGTAATGAGAAGCAATTGCTATTTGACTCTGTCTCACACACTGATGTTCTCATCCACCACAGAATTGCATGTGAGAGACCTCAAACGAAACCTTTGTCTCTGTTCCAATTTTTTTTGGCCTAAACATTCCCAAGTTATGACATAACACCCAGCACAATTTCTGTCAAGGGAACCTAATCATGAAGCAATGGCACTTGTGCAGACAGAAGCATTACACATGTATGTTACAGGAAGAGAAAGACAAGATCTCATCACGTGTAATCATGTGTAACTGCGCTTCACTAACAGAAAATTACCATGAAGCTCAAAAGTTATAACACTGATGAAGATCCAGTAGTGGTGACTGAGGGACTGCACACAAGAATTGCATACTAATACCATCTATGGATGCTTTCCAACAAGATGTTTGCTGCTAGGAGAAAATGTTTAGGGGGTGTGACCAAATCCATAGAAAAGATTTATGGATTTGATGCTTGTTCTTTGCATTTTTGTCCACGTGGGTGTGAGAATGTGAGTTTTGCATCTGCTCTTTGGCTGCCTGTCAGTGGGAGCGTCGGAACATGTGCGTCAGGTTTACAGAGAGGGATCATCCACTTCTCTTGTCTTTCAAAATACGTGTGTCTTTTTTATTGCAACATGTTGTCCTTGGCACCACGCGCTCTGTCTGTCAGCACAAGATGCCTGGATTATCAGACAAATGGTGTGTGTCCTAGCGGGACAGTAAACACAATGTGATAAACAGGAAAGACACACAGGCGCGTGGACACAAAGAAGCTGAGGCTGCTCTGTGAAACACACAAAGCCCCCTCCATACTGAGCATGTTTTTGATTTTGAGGGTAATGACCTGGCCACGGAGCCAGTGTGAGGTCCTGTGAGAGAGAAACCCCGCCCGCCAGTTCCGCTCTGCAGCAATGATGTCAGCATTAGTAGAACTGCTATTATTAAAGAAATGGTCGTCTCTGTACACACACAGGTGCGTGCATGAGGACATAAATGCATGTGGAAAAACACTCTCACATGTACGCTACTCATTAAATCATAAGTTACATCTTTAAAAAGGGAAATAAGTTCACAATAATTTCAAAATAAAGCCATTATTGTTCTTTGTGTTGATAATAAGTTTGTCTTCTATCAGGAGTTCCTCTAAAACAGTGAAATATCTAGCCTCTGATCATCTTCTCTTCCCAGTGAACAGGTGGAGCAAGGCGGATCCTACAGATAAAATGAAAAGACTGTGTTTGGCCATCCCTCTCTGAAAATGTCTGTGTCCACTTTAAGCAGTGGCAGCCTCTATGATGGCCTCTGGGTGTTTGTAATTGATGTCAGACCCCAGTTTAGCAAAGATTCCTGAGGCGGAAGTTGATTTATAATACCAGGACATCATCTTGGAAAAGGTTTCAAAAGAACAAATCAAACATCAGGGAGATATTTCACCACATATATTTGTATAAATGCAATTACACACACTTTGAAGCCATGCACACATACATGTGGGTGCAACTGTACACAAACACTGACACACACAGACAGGTATTTGCAAAGTTATTCAAGGTATTCGCTCTGCAAGTTCAGCTGCAGATCTTACAGACAGCAGTTTTTCTATGATGTCCATCTTTTTTTAAATATCCTGAATGAAAGATGTTCTGTGAAAGTCAGCAAACAGTACAGTACAGAGATATGTAATCAGTGTTCTTACCCCACAGTTGGCAGCTGTTCATCTCCAAAGCTGAAATCAAGTTTCTCAGTGAGTATCTCCGTCCTATCTGCTCAGATTCGGCTCTTTGTGATGATCTGACCCTTTGGTTAACATGTTATTCGTCTTTTCTTTCCCCTGCTGTGCTCTCAGATGTCTGCGTGCAGAGCTCAGCTGCTTCTCTCACTGCTGACAGCGTCTTGCAGTGCAGCAGCAGTCCGCGCTCACTCCATCCAACCCTCCCTCCCTCCTCACCACCTTCCCCCTTATCCACTCCCTTCTCTCTGCCTCATAAACGTCCCAAGGCAAACAACTATCATCCAGAGCAGCACAGCATGTACATACAGAATCTACTCCATTATGTCATGGATGAAGACTTCTTAAATACGAGACACCCAGAGTAGAAGCCAGCAGCTTGGATTCTCAATAAGGGCTGTTGTTCTATGGAAAGTCAGATTAATAAATGGAAGAAGTCATTTGCGCCTCGCTGACCTCAGTGTTGATCTCACTTGTATTTCTGACACTCACCCCTAGATGGGGCCAGAACTGATGTCAGGAGGAGTGTTGGGGGATTCAGTGGCACATAACAGAGGCCACCTTTACAGATCCAACATCATAATGGTATATTAGCATGACTAGATATTTAAAATTAAGTTCTTATTTCAGCCAATAAAGGTGTTAATGCTTGCTTACTTCATATAACACAGGAGAGGTATTTTGTACAGTGGTTGCAAATGTACAGGTAGATGGATAAACACTGATCAGCCAGAACATTAAAACCACCACAGGTGAAGTGAATTGATCATCTTGTTACTGCTTGGAAACCCAGAGTCCTGGAATTGACGTGGGTTACACTTGACATGGATCACTCATCCAAATACTGTTAGAAACAAAGTACACCCCCTCGTGGCAACAGCATTTCCTTATGGTAGTGGCCACCCCCAGCAGGACAGTGTGCCATGCTACACTATAAAAATGCTCAGGAATGACCGGAGAAAGGTGACACAAAGCTCAAGGTGCAGACCTGGCCCCAAATTCCAGTCTGATTGAGCGTCTGTGGGATGTTGCGGTAACCCAGAGGTCCTGTGTTCATGCCTCGACAGGTCAGAGCCAAGTCTGCTGGGACCTCAGGACAGGACCTTCTTGGGAATCTTGTGGTGTTTGGCACCAGGACGTTGGTGGTGGTGGATCCTTTGAGTCCTGTGGGTTGCGAGGTGGGGTACCAACATGTCCATGAATGCTTGATCAGATTTGGATCTGGAGAATTTGGAAGTCAGATGGACCTCTTTGTCACGTTCCTTGGGCCATTCCTGAGCAGTTTTTGCAGTGTGCTTTGTCCTGCTGGGGGGCCACTGCCATGAGGGGGTGTGCTTGGTCTCTAACAGGGTTTGTGCGGGTCGTGCTCATAAGGTGGCATCCACATGAATATCAGGACCAAAGTTTTCCCAGCAGAACAATGCATTGTGACGAGATGATCAGTGTTAATCACTTCACCTGTGTGTGGTGTTAATGATGTGGCTGATCAGTGTAGATTCTCATGTGTATTATTATCATCCATCAGTGGAAGAAGTATTTAGAACCTTTAAGTAAAAGTAGCAATATCACAGTGTAAAAATACTCCACTGTAAATAAAAATCCTGCATTCAATTCATTCTGCAGCGAATGTGCCTTTCTTGGTTCCTTTGCTGTGTCTGTGCTTTCTAATTTCAGGGCTGCAGACCTTGATTGAGTGCAATCAGCATCATGTGACACACCTGGGCTCAGTGCAGCCTCCATGTACAGAGAGGACAGAGCAGTCAGTCTGGTGTTGTTATACCTGCTCATCATACCTCTTTAATTTGTGTCTTTCATTCCTCTTTTAATTGTTTTTACACCGCAACACCCAAACAGCACATTTTCACTCATTCATGCTGTACACAGCTGACACCACAGGTTTCCCCTATCTATTTGGTGACTTGTTTTGATTACTTTTTAGTTAATAAATCACTTCATTTGTTAATTTAACTGTGTCTCCCGCTCTCTGTCCAGTCTAAGAGAGTTGGAAAGCAGGAAAAAGAAAGTTCTGTTTCACACATTTATATAAATTCTTTTGGGCTTTTCTGTAGTGTTTTGTAAAAAATTAGATCATTTATCTCTCCGGGCATCAGACAGTTACTTAACACAAACCATACGAGAGGTTTAGAGCAGAAATGTGTCTTTGGTAGAACTGCCAACAATTCATAGACAGCTGAAACATGACAAGACTCAAATAGACACTGCTGTTTAGTGAGGGGTTGACCTACAGAAACCCCCCGACCCATGGCATCACTGTGCCATCTAGTAGACATACCACAGTGTAAATTTACTTCACTACAAGTAAAAGTACTGCGTTCAAAAGCTTAGGTGGAGAAGTAAAGTATTAAATGTTCTCATTCTGCAGAAAATACCACCAGAGAGAAATAATGAAATAATAATGAAAGATGTATTGATGCTGATTCATCAATGCATGATGCACATATAGCTCCAGGTGGAGCTGGTTTTAATGATTCTTTTATACAGTAAGCAAGTTAAGTCCAGTGGATCAGGTCCATGCCCCCGCCAAAGGGTCACAAGATAAATCTGGACATTGAAGGCTGGAATAAAGGAAAAACAAAGTTCTGCTTCACACACTTATATACGCTTTTTTTTTTAAAATGACATCATTTCACCTCTGTGGGCCTCAGACTGTTATTTAACAGAAACTACGTGAGAAGTTTAGAATGGAAATGCGTCTCTAGTGAAATTACAAGCGGCCACAAATAGACAGGTGTTTTTTGTGGGGTCAAAAGTCAGACAGGTTGGAAACCATTGGTTTAATACTCAGCAGTGCACAGTATTTAATAAGATTATGATCTAATTATCCTTTTTATGTGAATTCTTACACTGCAAAGTAATTGCTAACTACAGCTGCCGAATTTATGTAGTGCGCTAAAAATATATATTTCCCTCTGAAGTTAGTAAAAGCAGCAGAAAATGGAAATAATGATTCTCCTGATCAAAATCTTCTGGCTGTCCCGAAATCTCTACTAAAACCTGAGGGTGAACATGCGTCTGCAGTTGGAGCTCCCACTCTTTGGAATCGTTTTCCCTCAGCTATTAAAAATGTTGAGTCAGTGGATATTTGTAGGAAGCTGTTAAAACTAATTTGTTATGTAAGCACTTTGTTTTATGTGTACCTGCCCCCTGTGCAGTTTCAAGTTCTTTTTATTATTACTTTGCACAGTTTGAATGTCTTTCATGTTTCTAAATGTTGTAATTATTTTACCTCAACGTCTTTATTGTCCAGCACCTTATAACTCTTGTTTCAAACTGGGCTTTATAAATAAAATGTACTTACTTACTGAGTCTAAGTACCTCGAAATTGTACTTCAGTACAGCACTTGAGCAAATTATTTAATTGTGGCTGTCCAATCCAGTTGTATCTCCTCTGCCATCCTTTCTGGGTTGTCCTTTGTACCCACACACCCAACATAAAAAAATTTTGTTACCCTAAGTCAGCGCAGTTTCACAGCAGCCCTACGACTTCGTTAAAACTCACACAGCAGCAGCAGCAGCCATGTTGTGTCCAAACAGAATGGGTCTTTATTCAGGAAGTGAAAGAAAAAAAAGATTGTAATCAACACCCCATTTAAATACAAAACCAACAAAAATAAAAATAAACATGATATTCATTTTGCATATCAAAGAACCATTCAGTAATAATTACAATCCAAACACCCCATAAACCACTTTTGTGAATCTATACACAAACTCTGATTTAGAAATTAGTCACTTTAACAATAAAATTACAAATATTTAGCTTTAAAAATAATTAAACTCAAAATAATATCTTAGCAATTAGCATCTTAAATTTATATATAGTGTATTTCCACATAAAAATACAAAATAATACCAATGACATTTAAATATGAAAAATTATTCCAAGAACTCTGCTACTATTAAACGAAATAAAAACGTGGGATAAAACAAGATGAAATGAAATAGAAATATGCATGAAAAAGTCTCTCCTTTTGTTAGCAAAACACTATCCAAAATAACTACAATCATTTACATCAGTACAAAGATATCTGGATTTAAAAATAGTTGCAATGAAAAAACGGGGTTTATTTTTTTTCTGACAGTAAAAAATGACACTGTGGATCAGAAATCTGCAAAATATGCAATGAAAAAAATAAATCTGCATTAAAAAGGTTTACACTGTAGTTCTTACTTTTATACAAACATTAGAAACAGTATTGCACATCACAACACAGATTCGAGGTTAGTCAGCCTTTCAAAATGTGTTATATTCAAGTTTCAGAGCATCTACGAGGACAGGCAGCTGGGGCCTCGATGCAACAGGGGAGAATCTCAAGTGTCTTCCAAGAATATAATAAAACCTTCATGTTTCCTTCCTTCAAATGAAATGTGTCATGTGTATCAAAATAAGAATCAACTGTATATCAAAAAACTTTGATGTTGTTACTAATGACATGATTCTTTGTCTTTGAACAGAACTTTTGGACGTAATTAGCACAGGGGGAGAAATAAATTGTATAATAGTCCTATTTAAATAGAAAAATACAATCAAAATCAAATAGTTTTTTTTGTCTACAAAAATAGTGAAATAAATATGATTTTTACAAAAACAAAGACACATACAGAACAAAGTAACAGTGTTCAACATAGAAAATAGAACCTCACAAAAACAGCACGAGTCAAGTGTTACAGGTGACGATATTCAAACATGTTCGCATCATGAGAACTAAAGCCACGGTGAGACGACGGGAGCTCGCTCTTTAGACTTTCACCTCCATCAAACGCCAGTCTGACTCCCCGTCCTCACAACACCCAGACTACATTAGAATATATTAGAAAATATTGGATTCCTGCTCTACTCATACAGAACATAGATAACTTAAGACCACTGCTTCACGCTACATCTTAAATAAGTAATCATGAAAAAATAAAAATTTAATAAATCATCTGTAGAATTATAAATAGGTGGAGGTTTCAGAGAATCAGCACTGAAATCACGTAAGGGGGTGGATAAGAAATAAAACAAGCAGGGATATAGAAAAGTAGTGCATAATATATATATTATAAAAACATGTTGAAGGGCCAGTGATGGGTAAGTAGTTGACACAAACAAATTAAATGATCTGACTCAACTATAAGTAAATAAACGTAGAGTTCCATTACGGATTTGTAACAGTACACACTTGACGCCTGAACACCGATACTGAGGAGCACACACCGGGGCGTGGAACACAAAAACCACGACAACACGAGAGCGACATACTTGTACAGTACCAAATGGATGGCTGGGCCACCATCCTCACGAAAAGATTGTCCCTAAATATTTTTTTAATATAATTTTTAAGTAATTCAAGGGTTCATGGTGGAAATCAAACAACACAAACAAGGAGAGGAGAGTTTCATCTTAAGCACGCCAAGAGACCAAGTGTCATCATCCTTGTCGTAGAAGCTCGACGAGGAGATGCAGAGATACTTTTGTCTTTTTCACAGAGCTGCAGCCAAACAGCATGAAAGCCTGACTGATTCAACGACTCATTAAGAGAGTCCATTTTCCCAGTTAAAGCTACAGTAGGTCACTTCTTAAAGATTTGTTTCAGTTGCTGAAACATTGACTATATCCTGACAGGAGTGCATGAGACAGATCATTTGTGATGAAATCATGTTCCTAAAGGTCTTCATAGTGATCCTAATGGCACTGGTAAGATTCCACCATGCCTGACTGAAAACAACCAATCAGAGCCAGGAGGAGTCTCCAACACATATCAATCACTGCTTGGTCCCCTCCCCCGTACGAATAAGCGTTTCCTTGGATAACGAAGGCATGACTGGCCCTACTTGCACATTTAGTCCGTTGTTTTTTTTGACTGAAATTGTTACACGTCTAAAAATAAATACAACTTCATGTGGTGTCAAACATGTTTGCAATCTGAGTCCGAAACTTTCCTCCATCATTAAAATTTTCAGAACAGGTTTGCTTTTCTGCATTTTTCACATCTGTCAGAGCCTTTAGAGACGTTTGACCGAGCATCAGTGAAGAAAATGTGGCGGCGGGACACACCCATGATAAGACAGAGGAACGGGGCGCACAGAATCATTTGAATTTCTATACGACTCATCGGTTTAAATGTTATTAAGGCTAAAAGGTACGCATAATTAAGGGCGGGGCCGCTTTTCCAGTCAGATCCACCCCTCGCTCCACAGGGTCAGCCTTTTGCCCAAATAACCAAGATGGTGACGGCTGAAATGCTGAACTTGAGGCTTCAAAATGGGACTCCACAAACCAATGGATGCTATCCTAGGAAATCTAGTGTCGCCTCCTCATGTATGCTGTCACGCAGCAATGAAAAAACTCCTTTACCAACAAATACGTACAAGGCAAAGGTCCACCGTCCGTCTTTTGTTTTTAAAGTGAAAGCAACTGAAATCAAACTCAGAGTCACTGCATCGCGCCAGCAAAGGAACTAAAATTAGTGCGTCCACCTGGATGTCGTATTTCCATCACTGCTGATCAGAGCCGGAGCCAATAAAAACCTGTGACTACTGCAGAGTCATTTGACCCGGGAGTAAATGCAGATTGTGAGCCAGATGTTAGCGGATGTTTGTGGGTGTTTTGTGCAGTGGGAAAGGGGCTTCAGAGAATCCTCCGAGCTCCTATTGGTTGTTTTTGTTCAGATGTGGTGGATTCATGCATTGCAGTGCCATGAGGAGCAACAGGAAGATTGAAAGGATTTTTTTTAAATTTTTTTTACAGATTATCTGTCTCATGTACTACTGTTAGGATAAAGTGACACTTTCAGCAACTATGACAAAAAGTTATTTTTTGTAAAAGTCACCAACTGTAGCTTTAAGTCTTCCAAACTGATCAAGTCTTTTGTTTGGTCTGCCGGGGTGACGCTGTCTCGGATTGACCTTTGGAGCCACACAGAGATGCGGGATAGGAAGGGTGAAGGCAGAGTCATTTCAATGGTTAAATTCTCCTCTACAGAATCTGTTGGTAACTAAACTAGAGCCTCAGTCTAGACTAAAAACAGTCACACAGCACGCACAGGGACGACACAAACACAAACCACTGAACACCACTCTGCTTCTCAACAGGAGTTTTTTTTTGCCATACAAGCCACCGTGTCACAAAATGATGGCGTCCACTAAGTCTACAGTAGAACCAATATCACTTTTTGTATCGTTAAGTATGTAAACGGATCAAACAACAGATAAACATCAATGCATGCAAGTTTAAATATGGTTTTTTTTTTCAGTTATTTAGCTTTGTCTGATTTTTTTTCCCTCGTAAGCATCTGTAATAGATGTTCATGCTACTCGCTATAGAATTTATTTTCTTTAATTATGATTTCAGTGGTTTGTTTTTTGTTTTTTTCTCAGTGTTTTTCCTGCATGCTAGTTGTGTAGCTAAGCCTATTGTCGTAACATGCACTTTCCATGGCAATGGGGGCCAATAGTGGTTGAGTGCATACTGCATTTCATTTTACATGATTCTGGTTTATAAATGGCATTAAATATAATACCTACACATCTATTCATATATATGTATATATAGCAGCGAAGCTTCTAAAATAGCTTGTTTAAGTATAAATGTTGAATACGGTTAGCAGAAACCAGATTTAGTATTTTGAGGTATCACTCTATGGGTCAGTGTGAGCGCAGAAATAACCCTATTGTCTTTTTGTTTTTAATAAACTCTCTCACAGGAAGTAAGAGCCCATGGCAACGTTAAAAACAACCGTTTGTTTTGCGTCAGAAAATGTGTCAATTTGTATGCTTCCTATCTTTTTGCTACCTTTGGTTAATGACCTGGGGCCGGTGTCAACATTGGAGAATCAAGGTTTTCCCAGAAACAAGTGTGCACTACACGCACTGTTGGGGTGGCTAGCAGCAGACAGACAGACAAGCTGCCCCCATGCAAAAAACATTCCCATATCTACTTTAAATCTCACATACAAAAATAATAATAATAAAAAAACCTACAAAAATCAATCTCTTTTTTAAATCTCCTCTTAGAAAAGATGAAAGTACCACAAAAGAGTTGTAGAGTTGTCAGCCTGAGATGTGAGGGGGGTTTTGGTGAAAAACTGAGGCTTGTGGTGTTTGGCTGCTACAAAAGATATATAGATATATATAGTATATACTGTATAGTGTTACGTACTCGATTATACTGATAGCTTAGGAAAGCAGGAGAGGCAGAGCGATACTCTTTTTCCTGTTAGCCAGTGTTTCGTTCCCCTTCCCTCTGACTGTGTCGCCATGGCCGCGGTCGCATCTCTAGTTCCAGCGGAAGTGAATCTGGCGCGGGCGGTCGGCTCCCTCTTTGACCAGCGGCTTGTGAAACTCTCGTCCTGCGCGGGAGTGGATGTTGGCCCAGCAGAATTCGCAGTAGTACTGCAGACAGGTGACATTAGCACAGAAAAAGGGAGCAAATTTCCCTCCGCAGCGTGCACCCTGACACTCATCACAGAGCTGATCATCCAGGACGTACGGCTTCACCTCCACCTGCATGCACACATTTAAAGGAGACATGGAAAGTGCATTAATACATACAGTAAAACAATATGTGAGGGTTCATGAAAGGACAGGGCTTACAGCAGCAGAGACTGGGGAGGAAGCTAATTCAATCAGCTCTAATAAGCTTTGGCTCACCATAGCAACAAGCTGCTGCTTATCGCACACATGCTCGCATTCATAAACTGTGTGAATGACACATCCTGGTGACGACTGAGTCATATGCACTTTATGAAAAACAGCAGAATATGAGAACTGTTAATGAAGGGGAGGCTGTACCCGCTTGTCAATGTCTCCATGCTGCAGCTGGACGAATCTCGCACTGATGGCAGCGATGTAACTCTGCTGATTGGAGAAGGCCACTCGCCCCGCCCCCTTGGGGTACTTGAGCTCCGGATCGGTGTCAATGCCGGCGTAGCACACTCCACCGTAGAGACGATCCATAATCATGGCCAGCTCAACTAGTCAGAGGGTGAGAAGCTGTTAGACTCTTGTTGGAGATGGAATTTATACTCATGTGACACCCACCACAGTTAATCGTTGATTGCTACATGCACATGTCTATCAAGGCTGCAAATCTGAAGTACTTTCTGAACAAATAACTGATATGAAATTATAAGAAAAATGTGTAATTACTTGCTCTCAGGGGGCGAGGGACGCCTCCCACAAAGATGGTCTTGCGGGGATCAAGGGGCTGAGATCCGTCCATCACAAAGTCACTGTCGCTCAAGTTCCAAGGTCGAATTTGCACCTGAAGTCACAGTCACATCTAACTTTAATTCCACTCTGTCTTTATTCAGGAATAAAAATGAAATGGCAGCTCTGTGTCTGTTTAGTGTGAGCAGGTGATGTCTGACTCACAGGTTTGTCCTTGATGGTGGGGCTGGAGACACACAGGTAGAGCTTCCCGTCCTCCTCCATGCAGGCTTCAATCAGAGCCTGCACTGAGCTCTCTTCCTGGAACAGCAGGAATGCATATCCTAGGAAACACACACACATTCACAGCCTCAGTGCGTGCAGTAAACAGGCTGTGCTCAAAATTCAATACTAACATGCTATTTAGTAAGCTGAAACAGTATGTGAGATGTACTGAATAAATACTGGACACTACACTGGCATAAATATCCCACAATGCAGTGCAGTAGACAACAACGATCATAATGGACAGATCTGTAACACTAATTACGCTTCGATTTAAGTTTTCGTATGTAAGAAGTGTGAGGTTTCACATGCTAGACATAATGTGTTTATAAAAAGGTATTTAAATTGCCGGTAGAGCTGAGGGTGGCACGGGTTACCATGGATACGCACCTCCAACTGGCAAGGAGGCTCTCAGAAAGTGATGGTAATTATAGCTCAGTGCGTCCAAAAAGATACATACTACTGTTTATTCACACAAAATATAAGACAGCAAGACTCTGAGAAACACCTTAGAAAAAACCTTCAACAATCGGAGATTTCTGCAAGAATGCATTTTTTGGTGATTGGATGGTGAGCACTTTTGTTCTGAAACCCTGTATTGTCAATATACCTCTGGAAGTCATACATCCTCTGAGAGCCCGAGGTCTCTTGTTTGTGATTGTAAGGTTTCATGAGGCTGTTATTATCCTCGAGGTCGCAATAGTTAATTTTATACAGTGAGGTTTTTATGCCGCCTTGAGAGTCTGTATAAAAGGTACAGTCGCAGGTACAGTCGTATGTGATCTTTTGACGACATGTTATGTATTTGACTCGCCACAGGAGATTTTAAAAAGCAGCTCGTAGCAGTTAGCAGCTAACTCAAAGACGAAGAACAGCAGCCGGATATGTCCACAAGTTGGGAAAAAATAATGCGGTCCAGGAGCTTCTTATCCTCTGAGCAGAGGACGAGATAAGCTGCTACATAACAGGGACGGTAAGTGATTGTTGCTGCCATGTTATGCCATTGTTATTATTTATAAAGTGCTGCCGACTCATATGTTATATGTCACACTAGAGGCCGATGCTGAATTCCTTCCTTTAGTTTCCTAGTTCAGTTTTCTTCTAGTTCCATATGATACCAATTTCTTCACTCTAGCTTTATAACACTGAGCCCGCTGAAGTCTTTGAGGGACAGTAATGTCGGCCGAGGGCGCCGGCGTCCTTGTGGAGTGGAAAAGGTTAAATATGCTGTTTTTGTCAGTACCTTTAGGTGGAAAGTAGGATTTGCTCTCTGCTTTGTGTGGCCAGTCCACCACCAGGTGACCAAAGCGGCGGAAGCTTGAGGTTATTTCATCTGAGGCGAAGAGGCAGAGAGAAACAACAGACAGGTGAAGACAAACAAAGATGGCTGATAGAACAGAAGAGGGCTGAAAGGCTGTGTTATCCTCACCTTCATCTATGTCAGGGGGCAAACCTCCCACAAACACCTTGCGGGAGAAGCGCTCAATGCGTTCCCCGTTTTGGTGGGGGTAACAGTTGGGGGAGCCGAGGACTCCTGGGACGCCCTGGTTGCCGTGGCCGTCATCGAGGAGATTGTCATCAATAGGGAAGAGGGAGGAGCGGCCTGGTTGAGAGGAAAAGGCAGTCAAGGCTACAGCAGCAAATGTTCAGCATTCACACAAACACACACAAGCAGAAACACAAATCACAAACGTGTACCTAAACATATCGGCCTCTCATTTCTGCAACGTGTTTTGACTGGGACAAATCAGAGAGGTTGTCTGTAGAATTGTGTTTCTGTTGTTATTATTAAAGTTTAAAGTGAGGATTATGTACAAGTTTGTTTGTCATGTGTGCTCCGCTCTGAGCAGGGTGGCAGATGAAGCAGGTGTGGAAATGCAGGCTGTGTGGCACAAAGCTGTTAACATTGCTGAGCAGTACGGAGCCCCAAAGTGTTCCAAATATTTAATATATAAATAAATAGTCCTGTTAATTAATTGTATAAATATATATAAATTAAACAGTTTCAGAGAAGTTCTTCAGGAGGTTTTTCTTTGTATTTCTAATTTTGTATTCATAATAATTTTTATTTTTTTAATGGCGTTCCCAATGACACTTTCAATTTATGCAATTTCTTATTTAATAATGCCACATTTTATTTCATATAATACTTGAAAAGTGATGAAATAACATCTCAAAATAAGGAGTATTATAAATATTTTCTAATTACTGGCTCATTTGTATTTTTTTTTACACAATTTATTTATATGAATATCTATTTTTAAATCGTCTCTTTATTTATCATATATTATAATATTGAAGGCTTTGGGTCTCCATAGAGCAGAGGCACAAGTGCTGTAGTGCTTCAGAGAAATGTGACCAAACCTGAAACCCCAGACATCATGCATGTCTGGATACTAAAACAATAGAATCATATTTTTGTTGTTCTTGGTGATGGTCAAAATAGGAGCAAAATTTAAGCTTAAAGATTGTATAGCAACGTTTAAAAGAAAATCCAATGTCTTCCCAAAAACAGAAAGATAATTTGAAGTCTGACTCCAGACTCAAGGTCTCAGTTTGGTATTCATTCGAGCAATAAAGCATGCCACAAGAGAATAAGCCACAAGGAAAAGACATGTTGTAAAAAGCTCAGTTTACCTCGACGTCTCCCATAGCTCCTGGCTGCATGTAAAAAGTACAGAGTACAAGTTTCAGCTGCGCACACATTCCAAAAAAACGTATAAGTAACCTCTCTGGACTTTAATCTGCAGAGTTACCTCATGACCGTCTCTATATCATTTCAGTTAAATAAGCTGTCAGTCACAGAAAAGTGCTCCAGCTGACTTGTTAATACTTTAAACAGCTGAACTTACATTGTCCTGAGACTCAAAACAAGATTTATATTTTTCTGGCTAAAAAAAATAATAATTTCACTGTTGTGAAAACTCATTTAACTACTCCTTAGACTCTCAACTTTCCCATTTCCGTAAAATGTGCCAAATCTGATGGAAGTCATTTGGAAAACTAGAGAAATAAACTTGTCAATGTCCAACTCCACATATGTTACATCACTGAAAAGCCCTGGACATCCTCTGTCGGGGACGACAAGGCTCATTTCAGCAACATGTTCGGCCTCAGAGACATGAGCCAAAAAAACTCCACCAGAGGATGAAAATGAATCGCTCATTCCTGGGTCTCAGGAGGAAACAGCATATACCAGAGACAACAAAAAGCACGCTCGCAATTATTTGCAAATGCTGTCTGACCCAGATTTGTGTCTTGTTGAGACAGTTATAAAACAAGACTTTATTTTTGACACCAACATGACGTGTGTCCACATGTGAGGACAAAATAAAAAGGAGTCTGCAGGTCTACAATTACTCTGAGTGGCACTGAAAATTTACATCTTAATGAAAGGGTGGAACAAAGTCCTGTTTGTGGTGCAGACAAGTCCTCAGGTACTCTGTATAACAATGAAAACACTCTTCATCATGTGAGCGCCATTGCAAAGCATTAGTGTGGTAGATCTCGATTTTAAATAAAAAAGCACAAAATCAACAGTGGCAGTTAAAAGGTTTGAAAATGCTTCACTGATGGTACTTTACAAAACATAAAATACAATATCATAGCCAAGAGTGTCACTACACAGACATTTTAATCACAAATGGCACTTTATGTGACAAAAGAAGGTGAAGATAATAGTAGATATTCTCTTTTCTAAACCAGACCAACCACATGTCACCTAGTGTGACTCTATTACTCCACTGTGAGTCTGGTGACTGCATCTAATGAGGCTTAAAGGCCCAGTGTGTAGGATATAAGGGGATATATTGGCAGAAATGTAATATAATATAAAAAGTGCGTTTTCCTTAGTGTATAGTCACCTAAAAATAAGAATTTGTCTGTTTTTTTTCATGTTAGAATGAGGTGCTCGTCCACAGAGATCACCATTTTGCATTGCAATGTTTCTACAGTAGCCCAGAATGGGCAAACACTGACTCTAGATCGGGCTATTCGACTTTTTCGCGTCGGCAACCACAGTTTGCAGCCCCTCTCCGACAAGAGCGTTGGTTAAAACGCCAATTTTTTTCGACATAAAACTGCTTTATTCTGTGTTTTTATCAGCTTAAATCACCAGGTCTGTTTGTTTTGGAGAGGAAAACATCGCCACAGATAATTCAGCTCCTGATAAATACCACCTGAGCATCTGGATCTTATGTTATCAGAGAAAAAGGGTGGGCACACATTAGTAGGTGCTGGGCTAGCGGCATGTCACAACATCAGAGAAACACTGATTTATTTTTTAATGTGAAACTGCTTTATTCAGTTTTTTTTACTTGTTTTAATCATAGGGTCTGTTTGTTTTCGAGAGGAAGAGACCTCTGTGGATAATATGACTCATGGTAAAAAATCTCCTGAACATCTGGATCAGAAAAATGTGAGCACACATGAAGTTATCAGAGAAAAAATGTGAGCACACATTAGCAGGGGCTGGGCTAACGTCCTGTCTGCAATGTGCCGAACAGCGCTGGAAAAACATTGATTTGTGACGTTACGCTACTTTATTCAGTGTTTTTACTGGTTTTAATCACTGGGTACGTTTGTTCTGGAGAGGAAGAGACCTCTGTGGATAATCTGGCTCCTGGTAAAAACCTTCTGAACACTTAAGGAATTCTAACCTGGAGTTTCAGCTGGTTGCAATCTGCAGTCCTCACCACTAGATGCCACTAAATCCCCCTAAATCTCCCACACTGCTCCTTTAAGAGTAACAGTGGAAGCATAGACACAAGGTGCGTATCCTTCCAGTTTTTTTGTATGAAAATTGAAAATGTGCACACAAAAAAAAACAGGATCAAAAGAGGAAATTTGAAAACAACTCAAAATATGACCCTTGGATGAGGTGGAAATGTTGGAGAAACCATAACAGTAAAATGCAACAAAGTGCAGTGAACACAGATTCAGGGAATAAATCATGATGTACATGAAGCATGTGATTTTAACGTCTACTGAAGCTGACACATTAATTTCCATTTGCTAATTTTCTGCAAATTTGAATCAAATTTTCTCTACATTTGGACAGAAACCAGCGACAGAGGGAGATGGTGCTAAGAGATAATTACCATTGAGCATGAGTAGGCCGTCAGCCCCGGGGTTAGGGCATCCCACACGGCCTGACATGAGAAATAGAAACACACACATGTCGCGCGCGCACACACACACACACACACACACACACACACACAGAAATAGGGATGAGACACAGAGCAGATGGAGAGGACAGGGCGAGGCCAATGTGTGTACATGGGAGCGAGAACACACACACACACACACACACACAAACACACACACACACTAAAACCACAGTGCCCGCCTGTAAATGTGTTACAACAGCCTTCTCACGTCGACAGCGAGCACGGCAGTCAGCAGAGGGAACAAAGCTCTTCTTATCCCCAAATTTACGTTGAGTTGTTAATACAAGGAAACAGAGGCAGAATGAATCACTTCCTTTGTTTCATCAACAGTAAAACAGTTCCATGGAAGTCTTTAGATCAAACAGATCATTTCCTTGTCAGCTTCAATAACTGAACTTAACTTAAGGTTTTCAATGAAATATCAAATCAACCTGAAATGCAATATTCTACTCAAACATTTGTACGGCTGAATCAGCTTGTTATTTAATAAATTAGTTGGTGGATGGAATATTGATCTGCACCAAAAATGATACTTGATGAATCATTTAAGTCTTTCATGAGCAAAAATGCAATTTAAAAGTGTCAATTCTGGCTCTGAGGAATTATGATGGACATTTTATTGACCAAAAGATTAGATACACACAAATAATTGCCATGTTAATAATGAAAATGATCATTATTTGTGTCTCCAATTTCAGTGATATTTAAGTTAGACTGTGATTCATCCAGCTGTTTTGTTTTTGATCCCTTTATAATCTCTGGTGAACGTTTTGTTCTGCGTCAAGTTGAAGGGGATCATTGGTGATATTCAACCTGGACTTTTTTCTCATTTTTTTGTGACTAATGGAAACAATAGTTTTTAAAATTGGTCCAGTACTCAGCATTAAACTTGTGGCATTTGTGCACAGTTTATGTCCACTGAAAGGTCTTGTTTTGCCACTGACAAGATCAGATCAATATTCTAAGTGTCTGACAACATTATGGAAAGGATCCCTACAGCGATAGACTTTTTTGTTAAAGAGTAAGATCCTTTTTGTTTAACCAGAAACAGCCCTAAAACCGTCATCGGCAAACCCACCAGACTCCATTTAAATTAACAGTAATTTTAGAGAGTATAGAACCAGCATATTTTCACATCTAACTGGATAAATTAAGGATTTATTTTGGCCAAATCAAAGATGGTGGTTGTTGCAACAGTGAAAAAAAGACTCAAGATGACGTTTCTGAGTCTTATGTTGTTTCTGTCGACTTTGAATAAAGTGTGTTTTAAGATAATAAAATGACTGTTTATTTAAATGCACTCTGGTGTGTTTTGTGATAGTGATTTTGAGGTGGCTTCTGCTTATAAAAAAATAATCTTTCCCTAATGTTGTCAGACACTAAGAATAACAATATGAGCCTGTCAGTGACAAAACAAGCACTTTTATTGGACGTGTATTGACAGTGGACAATTTCCGATTAAATTGCGGCCTGTTTTGCTGCTGTCAGCTGCAGCCCTCTTGCTCCATCTCAAAAACTGTTGTTCCCAATAGTCACCTAGACACAAAAGCATGGGAATATAGTGTTAGTTACCCTTTAATTATTCTATCTGGGAGAGGATGTTTATTGCTGTTTGCCAGTTTGCCAGTGTGGCACCAAAGCAGCTTTGAATGTTAAACAGCACCAGTAAGTGCTATTAAAAAAGAAAAACCAAAGAAAATATGAGCTTAATTTAAAATAATAACTTGCAGCACTTTTATTTTTTGGTTTATAAGGTCCTGTATTTTGGAGCTGCTAGTCCGAATACTGTACACTGTTGTGTTAGCTATGGCAATGCTATAAATGGCAGAGCCCACCCTCGCAAGCCTCCCCTCCCTCCCGTCTCCTCTCTTGGCTGTCATACGCAGTGTGTGAAAGTGTGATCACGTCTAAAATTAGTCTAGATCCCCCTCTCTCCGCTGTGCACACTGGCCCATGTCCTCTCCATCTGCTCCGGCAGGAAAAACAAGAAACTCGCCTGAGAAAGGAGGGCACAGGTTGAGTCCTGATTTTACCAGGGTCTTCATGAGACTACAAATAACCAAACCTGTTCAAGAATTGTGTGCCTCTACACATATGCCAACAAATAACAACTGCATGCATGGTTTGTTGTTATTTCTGGGTCATAGTTTGAAGTGAAAGCGTAGCTGGCCTGTGAGGCTGTAAATGAGCTACAAGCAGCCGTCTCCAGGAGAGGAGGGTGAGAGCGGTGCAGTTATTTGACACTGCTCCTCTGATGTCCAGCAGCTGAGCCCAGGAGGCCGGGGCAGTGTCACACTACACTACATTCTCCGCTTGCTACTGCCAAACCATGAGGAGAAATTCAAAAGAAAGCCAGGACTATATATATCTTTTAGTTTAAAAATGACAAGTCATGTGTGATACGCACAGGCCTGAAAACATCTGTGCCTAATTGGATATATTCACAGCAAAGGAAAAGCACCATCACTCCTCTCCTCCACTCCTTACTCAGCTCGGTGTGCAGGTCAGGTTAAGTAGCGACAGGATCAGAGCTGGAAGGTCATGTAAATGTGCAGCTGGTGGCAGAAGTATTAAGCTCTCAGCGGGGACAAAATAAGCTGGTGTGCGGAAAAACAACACAGCTCTGGGAGCAATGGGCCTGTCACTTCCCTGCACCGAGTCACTGCGTGCGATGTCAGGCCTCCTCACCGAACACGATCACCTCCCTTTGACCCCCCACCCCCCCAAACGTAGATAGAAAGTGAAAGGCAATCTTACCTTTCATCGGATCCTGCTCGGCCCGCATGATGTCGATCAGAGAGCTCTCCAGGGAGTGCATGTTCAGACTGTCATACATTCTGGTGCGGTCCTGAAAAACACAGATGTGAGGGTTTAATATCATCCAGATATCAGAGGTGACAATACACACGTCATGATGCGTGTCCTCACGTTTCTAACACACTTTTGTGATTTGGCTTATGAACAATAAAGCCTCTGAAGTGCGGGTATTTGGCTTAAGATGTAAGAGATTTAAGAGCGTGATTAGCTCACGCCTGGATTAACATTCCTTCTGTATTTATTCACTTCAGGGGTCTGAAGGTATATTTGTGAGCAGCCTATAGGACAGATTCCCAAGCACGATCTCTGGACTTGCTCCCACAGACAGACGGAGAGAGAATGGAAACCAAAACCAGGAGTGGCATTTAGCCACAGAGCTGAGATGGAGGTTATGAGCTCATCAGTGGGCCGGTGAGATAGTTCTTCTTCATGATCGACTGTGACAAACTCATATGGTAATATTCTGGTGACTAGCGTACCGTGGAGCGCCTATCCTACTTTACCACACCCAGCATAGCGCAGGGTAAAGGTCATTTCTTCATACTTTGATAGTGACGGATCATAGGTTGCTTAATATGCTATTTCTGTGCTTTCCCATTTCCAGATAAAATGGACAGTTTGATGGCTGGAAATATAATCCAGGAACTACATATACTTATACTACCTGTATAAAAGAGTTTAATAACAGGATCGTTAATCAATCTTAAAACTAAAAGAGCTGAGTTCTCAACATGTTTCATAGTCAGTAAGTCATTTTTATGACAGGTCAGTGTTTCCAGAGGAACATAAAAGACAACTCGACAGATTTAGTGCTGCACTCCTCGAACAAAGTCAGACACACAATAGACAGTTCAAAAAGGATCAAAATCGATGCAGTAGGACCACAGATATGCTCTATTTTATTCCAACTTTACCCACAATGCAACTGGAGTCAGTTTAGTTTACTGTACTGATTCAGGAGTTATATGCTTGTAGCAGCTAATGTAGCCACGAGCCGCTAGCGTCAGACAGAAGGAGCGGGCTACAGAGTAGAGGGGTTTTATTATTGTCACAGGTGGAGTGGGTGGTCAAAAAACAAACAAACAAAACAAAAATGTGTGGGTCCTGGAAATGAATTATCATGACGGATGGAGACGTCAACAGGTGAAGTAGGAAAAGATAAAGGCAAAACAAAAGGAAAGCAAGGCAACAGACATTTGGATTAATTTCTCATCATAGCAATAATAATAATAACTGAATCCTAGAGACCCCAGAATAACTGTAATTATGAATGTCATTATGCACTGGAGCCTACTTTTGCAACTTACTACAGACAGGTATGCACATCTTTCTTAATACCACAATAAATCAACATTTTTTTAATAATGTTTTAACGTTTTTTTTTCTGCAGGACAGGAGAAGACTCAAAGAGTGTCTCAAATCGTGTACTTCCGTACTTACACTTAATATTTTGAGTGCATAAGTGCGTTCACACTGAGAAGTATGGAAAAATGCAGTGCACTATGAGTACCCGCATGGTGCACTCAAAACGGTCAAGAAGTTGAGTGTGGAACTATGGACACTTCTCGCTCTCAATGGTCGCCATCTTGGCTACGCAGCAGAAGGGGAGGGACCACTTTTCAAACTGGAAATGGTGGCCGAGGACTGCATTGTACAAATACATGTGTTTTCTGCACTGAGCACCACTATACTGTTGTCAGGTTTAAGCCAGCAGTATGTTTACTGGGTTAATTTAGCAGTCTGTAATGATTTGGTACTGCGAACAATAACGCGAATGCTAATGCTAGTTTGCTAACTAGCTAATTTGCGGTCGTCATTTCCGTTAAGTGCACAACAGCCGTGTTTGGTTTGAGACAACACTACCCCGTAGAAATTTGTGCACTACGCCAATGAGTACATAGTGCACATAGTATACTACATGGAAGTTTACTAATGGAAGTATGTGATTTGAAACACAGCATCAATCTATTGGTAATCTATATATCGTGCGGGCATGTATGATCAGAATGTTTGCGGGTGTGAGCGGGAGCTGACACACACCCTATGGAAATGGGCAGGAATAGATCACACACTCTGCTGGAGCGGGATTAGGAAAAAAGTCCTGTGTAGGACTCTAGCACAGGAGTTGGATAAACTAATTTCTTTCTAACTCCACATGCGAGATTTATGTCTGATTTTTAGACTTATGGGGGTAAATTTATGAGAGCAGGAGTGATCTTCCTGTCTCTCATGCACCTAAAATAATGTGACAATAAGTCACTTTGTTAGCACACAGGTCGCACATTAGCCATAATAGCCAGAAAAAAGAAAAATTTACAAGGCAGCTAAGCTGTTATTTTCAGTTTTCAGGTGATTTGCAAAGTTTGTTAAAGATTTGTGACATACCAGTATGCAAATCTTGAGACTATTCCAATCGCTCTCTGCTGCCTCAACATAGTGATATGCCAACAGTGTATCTGACCACATCTCAGTTTAAAACCTACACGCCCACGGGCGCAGAGTGGTGCAAGTACATTCGCTTCTTGACCAGGGGGGCGCTGGCTGTAAAAACTATAACGGTTGGTATGAAACTAGCAGTGACAGTTGCCCTGTGTGTCGCATAGCGCCGGGTGTAAGATAGGGCCAAAGTCTTCAGCCCCAGCTGACTCAAGTCACATTACTTGAGGCAATTTATCAGACTGAAGCCACAACATGCTGCATACATTTCCCACATATGCAGCATTCCTCCCAACATCTGTAAACAGACATTTATATGTAAAATCGGTGGGGTCAGACTGGATGTGTGTCCTCAAAAAGACTTCACTTGTCTGCCAGTATGAAACCATTAACCATACGGATGTGGGAATCATGACGTTAGGTCAGTATTCTCTTTCACTTTAAGAATATGTTGTTTCAGGGTGATGGTATGCATTATGACCAGTAACCAAGTAACCAGCTGTACAGCAGGCACAATACTCACTGAGACTCTCTTTCTCAGTCTACCTCCGAATGATGTCTAAAACGTGACACAGCAGAGATGTGTCGCTGACTGCCAAACATTAAACAGAAAGGAAGGAAGGAAAAGACTTGGAATCTGAAAAATTCTGGGTCCGGCACTGTTTATGGAAATTAACAATCCATGGAGTCAGGCCTGTTTCCTGGAATAGGAAGCGCTGTGATTCTTGGCATCGATATCACTAATAATTTGAGCTCTTAGCAACAGTAATACCATGCGGTGACACCATTATTTAGGTGATATCATTATTCTAGTCTGAATGAGTCACGGTAATGAATATCTTTTCTGTTAGCAGTCATTAAATTGAGCCACTGCTCTTACAATGAATATGTGTATTTAACATAAGCTGACAATGCGGCAGCACACATTTTATTTATGAGCCAAGCTTGCAGTTTCATGGCTTTTAGTGAGTATTAAGGATCTTTCCTCAAGTAAACCACTGCTTTATGAACAGTTTTATGTGAGTCAGTCTCTTTTTATGCAGTACATCATGAGACAATCAGCTCTTAACAGTGAACTCCTTTTACATACAGCCTCAACAGACTGGGACTGATTGAGAGTTAAAACGTCATTTTAGTTTAACTACCAACACTGTAAAGTATCAGAAACCATAAACTACAGATAAATTAATAACAGACAGTGATACTGTGGGCTTTCAGGAAATAGTGTTGCATTACAATTAAAGACAGCAATCCAGTGTGAGGAGTATAAAACTTGTAGAATACTGTTCTTTGCCCAAATAACCATTATTTCTATTAGAAATCCATTACGGTCAGTGCAATTCTGTTTGCATCTCATGCACATTCAATTTACAATCATTTACTGATATGTTATTTTCGCTAACCTCTGGTTAACTGCATTTAATACATCCAATAAAATGGTGTTTCCAAGTGGTATTAGTGTTGGCGCCACTGTCACAAAGATAACCAGAACGCTTTCTGTTTTCCTCAGGGCCTAGCAACTACCAACAACACAAGACACAATGCATTTGGTTTTCCACAGTCCGTCATTTCCGTTACTGGGAATAGTACCTGCAAAAAACCTACACTGATACTCCTTGGTAACTGGGATAACTACTGATAGCTACCAGGGGGAAGGGTGCTATCCTCTTCCAGTTTTAGTTGAACAATGGTTGACGCACTTCCTTTGTGCTGTAAAGTGAGCCTTCATTTTCCAGGTAGATGGTACCAGGTGGCAGACAGAATGACACAGTGAAAGCGACGCTTGTAGGGAACCAATCTAAACGCTGATAGTGTCATTATTCCTAAGCCATTTGTGAAATCAACATTTACCGCATAATGATAAAGCAAAACACTATGTCCACTATTTCCAGCACAATTTTGAGACACTTGTACTTCATTTAAATATTTCCATTTTATGCTACTTTTACTTGACTAGATCTCAGAAGCAATTATTGTGTGTTTTACTCCATTATATTTATGTTGAAGTTTTAGTCACTAGTTATTTACAAATGATCTAATAGGTTATAATGTACGTTAAGCCACCCAGCAGTATGCAGAGTAATTAGAGGGAGCTCCACCTTCACCAGCTGCAACTCTTTAAGAGATCTCATCTCAACTCTGTTTGTATAGATCACAGCTTTTGCGTGGGGAGTGACGTTCACCTCTTTCAGGCCTCGTTTTGTGCGTGCTCAGTATTTACAAATGAGACCCCAGGTGATTTAAACCACTATAAAACAAAAAATGAAGCAGTTTCATGTTGCAAATCAGAGTCTCTACAACAGAAATGGGCCGTTAGCCTAGCACCTGCTAATGTACGCTCTGATAACTACGTATAAATAAACTAATAGGTTATAATGTACGATAAGCCACCCTGCAGTATAAAGAAATTAAAATGAGCTCCACATTTAAGTGATGTACGCATAAATACATCAATAATTATAATCTGATATTATAATTTAAGAAAAAAACTTGTATATTTCCACTTTACGCACAATTTTGAGGTATTTTATTTTAGTATTCCCATGCGAAGCTACTTCTACTCCACTACATCTCAGAGGCTAATACTGTACGCTTTACTCCATTATATTTATGTTAAAACTTAAGTTATTTGCAAATTTAGATTACTGATACAAAAAATAAATGTACTAACAGGTTATAATGTAAGTAAAGCCACCCAGTAGTGCATAGAGTAATTAAAATGAGCTCCACCTTTACCAGCTGCAACATTAAAGTGATGAAATTATGACCCAATATTATAATTAAAGAATGCCTATTAATTCTTTGCAAAAATACCAGAGAACCCACAGAGACACTGCATGGCTATCAGCATAATCAGATAAAATTTTAAGTAGGGCTGCACAATTAATTGAAATATTATCAGATCACAACATGACCAAATGCCACATCCTTATCAGGAGAGCTGCAATTTTTTGATTAAGGTAAAATGTGTCACAACACACTACAATAAACGACGATTGCGGTGCTACAGAGACGCCCTGGCTTACAAATTTTATTCCAGACGTAAGGGAACTTGCTTGTTTGGTACGGAATCCAGCAAATATCACATCATCATCATTTTATTTTTTATTTTTTCCAGTGAAAATTAAATGCACAAAACTAATCCCTGTGACTCATGTTGCAATTGTGGATATCTGTCAAAAATAACTGTGATGTAATCTTATTTCGAAAAGTAATGGGGATTTTGCTGCTGGCAGTGTCGTAGAAATCAAAAGAATTATTGAAATTTGATTAAAGCAGGACCACATGGTGACCATCTAGACTCCAATGCAACCTTAACAAAGGAAAATTAGAAGCATGTCATTATACAGGACACAATCCAGCAGCGTGTGATGACCACTGATAGACCTCTCACAGAGTTCTAGCAATTTCCTTTGAAACCACTCAGTATATCATGAAATAAGATTGACTTCTGGTTCTTTTAGGTGAGCACAGAAAGAGTGGGAGCTGTCTCTGCACCTGAAATAGATGTACAAGATGTTGGTTTCCTGAAATGAATTCAGCCCAGCCCCCACTTTGTTACACCTTCAGTGAAACCTGCAGAGCAAATCAGTTCCAACTCCTCCCATTTGATTGAAATGCTAACAATGCTGGTCTTTTATGGTAATTTACATCTACACACTGCTATGTGTGTCTGAAGGACCCCTTTCTTTCAGTTTCTCTACTGATTACAATAATTCTCTTTTAGTTTCTATTTCACAGAGAGATCTCAACTGAAACACACACCAGCACACACACATCATCCTTCCCTTTGTCTGATCTCTAGTTCAAATAATTAGGAACGCCTCTGTTACCAGTTCTTTCCCACCTTTAAAGCCACTGATTCTCACACTGTAACATGAAAACAAAACCCATTCACAAACAAACACACACAGACCCATTATTCCCCCAAAACCATCAACATATCACCCCAAACACATACCTGCAGGGGCAACAGAGTGTTGCTGTTGCTGTCTGTGCGAAACATGTTCTCCTCTATCCAGGATTTAGGCCCCAGTGATCCTCCAGAGCGTGGGAACTTGGGTGGAGCGATGATGTTGCTCGAGAAGGGCTTCTTCAGAGGCGAGACGTGGCTGACTGAGCCAGGTACGCCCATGCCACTCCCTCTGCGGTGGTCTCGGCCCCAGGACATCCCCCCCGAACCCCAGCCGTTCCCCTGGTGACTGCCCCAGGGAGACTGCTTCACCATGGGCTGCACACACACACAGGACAGGGCACAGAGGGAGTGGAGGGATGGAAGGTTAAAAAGGGCACGTGCATCTCTTTCTGTATCATTTCCACTTTATTTCATCCTGTCTTTCTATCCTTTCTTTCCTCCCTGTCAGCCACAGCTTGATCTGCTCCTGTAACGGGTGGGTAGATAAGAAGATTTAAGGCTTTAAGACTAATACTAAGTATCCCGTGCGCTGCGACACCACCAGCGTAACACACTCTCTCTCTCTCTCTCTCTCTACCTGGACCTTGTGTCAACTCTTAAGCATATCATACATCAAATCGCATCGCGCTTAATCTCGCGTGCTCTCACGTGAAAATCCTACTCAGAGGACAATCAACTTTCTGTTTCTCACACACTTGGTGCATGATGTGATCTAAATTCCTTTTCTCTTTGTGTCAACTGCAAACAGCTATGGGACGTCTGATAGTGGTGTGCCTTGAGAATAAAAAACGGGATACTGCAAGTGCTGTTAAAGGAAATGGACGCTCCTGGAGAGGTTGGATTTGAACCGTAGGAGACATTTATAACGTTAAAGTAGCTGTTTTACTCTTGTACAATATTAACAAATTCATTCATTATTTTTTCTCCTTCTAAATGTCCAGTGTGGGATTTAGAGGGATACATTTGTAGACATGTAATATGATAAGTAATCACCTGAAAATAATTCAGTTTAATTCAGTTTTTTATTTATATAGCCCAATATCACAAATCATAATTTGCCTTTGCCAATTGGGCTTTTCAACTTACAACACCCTCTGTTCTTCGACCCTCACAGTGGATGAGGAAAAACTCCCAAACGTAACAAAAATACCCAAAAATAACAATCGTCATGTTTTCATAACCTTAGAATGAGCAGTTTATATCTACATAGGGAGCGGGTCCTCGTACACAGAGTCCGCCATGTTTCTACGGTAGCCAAGAAGAGACAAACCAAACACTGGCTTTAAGTAGCACCATTTAAGTTTTCCTGGCGGCCACCGTAGTTAGCAGCCAGTTTAAATCACCAGTTCTGTTTGTTTTGGAGAGGAACAGACCTCTGTGGATAATTCGGCCCCTGATAAAGACCTCCCAAAGGTCTGGATCTTAAGTTATAGAAAATAGGTGAGCACTGATTAGCCCGTCTCCGACATGCTGAACTGCGTAGGAGAAACACTGATTTGTAACATGAAACTGCTTTGTTCAGGGTCTTTATTGGTTTAAAGCACCGGGTCTGATTGTTTTGGAAAGGAAGAGACCTCTGCGAATAATTCAGCTACCGGTAAAAACCTCCGTCTTAATCACATGAGCACACGTTAGCAGGTGCTAAGCTAAGGGCCTGTGATGTGTCAAATAGCATCGGAGAAACACTGATTTGTAACGTGAAACTGCTTTATTCAGTGTTTCAACTGGTTTTAATCACCTGGTCTGTTTGTAATAGGAAAGAAAACACATCTGTGGGTGATTTGTCCTCTGGAAAAAAACTCCTGAGCAAAGAATCTGCAATCATCATCACTAGATGCCACTACACTGCCCTAAATCTTACACACTGGACCTTTAAATTTTTCTGCTTTGAATATGTTGATGTGCGTATGATGGTGGAACCAACAGGGCTGGCTGTCTTTGTCTTTCTATTACAACATTTACATAGCACTCATAATCAAAGCAAGGGGTTAAAGGACAGAGAAACAACACCATAGATGCACTTCAAAGCACACACACACACACACACACACACACACAATGTGCAAATCACATGAGAAACCTGAGGCCAAAGGCTACAAACACGTAGGCCTCAAGACCACTGCACAATCTGAACCTTCATTCAGCCTGCTCCTTCCTTGGGGTCCCCTAACTGTATGCACACACACACACACACACACACCTCTAAGATACTAGATGCCTTCATTTCACCCAAATAAGCTTCCATTTAGGACACCAAACCCTGCGAGCCTTTGTATTCCCACTGACTGAACCACAAGACAGGGATGGTCCGCTGCCATGTGACTGCATCCCACTGCCAGCTTCCAGAGAACAACAGCTAGATTCAGTGATGCTCCCTTGTTCCCCTGACCACCCCTCCCTTCCTTTGCCTCAAGAGTAGTGACTTCAGCCCTTGCAGAGGACATGACAAATGCATTATGAGTAACAAAAAGACTACTTGTGCTTCAAAGACTGCTAATGTACACACACAACTCTTTATGGTGTCACAAGATGCTCCCTAACCTGAGGAGACCCTGGTGGTGGCCCTCACCACCCAACCTGACATCATGGTTCATATGTGCTAAGTAAAATGGAGCTGCTGTGGGCCTGAGGCCTAATGTTTGCTCATCAAATGTAACAGCAGTGGGAGAAATAAGACAGGAGAGCTGCCTCCATGCTGTGTCACCTTCATGTGATTGATGTCCTGTACCAGCTCACCTGATGTTGGTTGTAGTTGTTCCTCTGCTGCAGGAAGGCGCCCTGCTGGGGATGCATCTGGGGACTGACCGGGGACCTGCGACTCTGCGCCTGCTGAGGGACGTTTATCTGGGGCGAGAAAGGACCGCTGAAGCCCTGCACATTAATCCCGGCGCACGGATTAGCTGACACTGGCGAAAAACTCTGGAAGAAGGCCGGGTTGATGGAGGAGGGGATACCTGGGTAGAAGCTGTTGTCAGAGTCCGTGTTGGGCATCTGGTTAATGGCGTTGGCGTGGATGGGGTTGATGGAGTTGGGTGCGGGAGGGGGCGAGGAGCTGGTCTGCACGGACCACGGGGTGCCGAACCCAGGTATCGAGGGTGAAGACGAGCCTACGCTGGCGCTCTGCATCTCCTGGGTGGGGAGGTTCGGGAAAGCGGCGCTGAGACCTCCGGACAACATGTTGCCGGTGCTGCTGCTGCTGCCATTGCCGTTATTTATATGGTGGGCGATGGGGGAGTCCATTTGGATCTTGTGTGGATTTACAGAAGTGGGCGATGGCGACGCAGCATCGGCTTGAGCCTCTTCCACTGGAGAGCCGCAGGGGTCAGCAGCGTTGTGCCCGGGCTGCCTCTGCGGCAGGTGACCGAAATGTCTCTGGGGTGGGGGCGACTCTGTGGGGCTAAACTCAGTGTGCTGACTTAACTGCTGATGTATTTTTCGGCTGTGCTGAAGGTCACACAGAGACTGCGTAGGGCAAAAATGATCTCGATCGAAATCGGGGAAAGCTCTCTTCTGGTACAGATGGTTATAATCCGGCGTCACGGAGCTCGGCTGGCTGTCCTGGTTGTCGGTTCGGTGCCCGGATTTGCTGACCGTGCTTCTCTCGCTGTCCTTTTCCTCGGTTGACGGGGGTAGTTGCGTGGTTGTCACCCCCACAGGCTCATCCTGCATGTTTTGCTGATGCGCAGCAGCTGACAGGAACAGCGGGGACGCGGAGACGCTGCTGAAGGGCGAACCGGGGCGCAGGAAACCGGCAGGACGAGGCGCAGGATCCGGCAGCCGGCTAAACGACACCGAATTCGGCTTTTAAATGAAAATATACCTAAACCTCCGTTTGTGAATGAGGTCTGCTTGATAGGATCTGTGAATAGGCTGTAGGCTGAAGGCAGACACAGAGAGGAGGGGGTCTGGCCTTCGCTAAAACTCGGCTCGTTCTGGTCCTACTCTCGTTTTGACTCGGTGATATTATCATGTATCTAAAGACCGAGATATGTCGGCCTCACTGTAGGCTAGCCTAGCCTGTGCGGTCCATTCCCGTCCGACCGTGCTCCCCCCTCCTCTGGTTACCGGCTGCGCTGCTGCGGCAGAGGATTAAAGATCCCCGACTGAATCTACGTCACGACCGCATCACGCCTCGGTGCGCCCGCCTCCAGCCTCGAGCCCGAGCTGCAAAGAGGACCGCATTGTTTACGTCATTTTTTTCATTATTCATAAAGTGCAGTAGGCCTACACCCTCACCGAGCCCCGGGAAGTAGCCTACAGTGGGCTGAGGGACACTGTGGGCTTAATCACAGACAAATATGTCATTAATATTCCTGAAGAGAGTTACAGTGAGTCTGTTTCTCATTAATGAGTTTATAATGACACTGTGGTTGCCCTATAATATAATGTGAGTGCTGGGCTATCATGTGGGCTGAAACTATGTCATAGTTTTGTCATGTTTATATGGTAAGTATTTAATTTTGTCTTACTTACACTACTCTTGAATGTATATCATATATGACACACACGCTGTGCACATTTCTTATTCTTATTTCTCTCTATAAATGTAAATTGAAGCATAACAGATATATTTTTATATTTCTAAAGACTAGCCTACATACTAGTTTTATACATTTTCACATACTTTCCATAGCATAATACACATAATTTTTGCAATGTTAAATATTTTACATACTGGTGTTAAACATTACAGCACAATGCACATATTTTATATAACTTTTACATACTTTACATACTGCGGATAAGACACATATTTTTATATTTCTAAAAACACCACATACAAGTTTTATACACTGGAGCATAGTGGACATATTTTGTATATTTTCACACACTTTCCATACTTATTATAAACATTATAAACATATATTTTTGTATTGTTAAATACAAAGCGACTGTAATGTCTCAATTTCCCTCTAAGGCATCAATAAAGAATGTCTGATTTATTTGGAATCAACTGATTTTATTTCCCATTCAACCTCGAACAGACTCTGTATTAATCAGGGTATTCTTCCTACTCAAAGCCAATTAAAGTCCTACAAGATCAGGATGAATGAAACTCCAGAATGTGCCATGTCACATTATGTTAATCACGTCATCTGCTCGCTTTTGAATGAGAAAGTCTCCGCTGACACGTCTTCATTAAAACTTACTAGACTACACGGTGTGGCACAGCTTGCTGCGTCTTGTGCCCATCAGTATTCAGTCCACAACCATTGTGCGTGCGTCTGCGCCAGCGTCACTTTACGCACGGACGCCAACAGCTAAATATAGTTTTCTATGTCAGCGCGTGTCAAGGGAGATGAATCTTCATCGCCTGTTTCTGAACTCAAAGCTGACAAGCAACCCTACCATATGATCTGCCTCATAAATGGCCCCCACCACCAGCAGCACTATATGGCTACTGGCAAATTACATTTTCGTGTGTATGGGAAAGAGTGAGTGTGTGTGTGTGTGTCTGACTGTGCTCATTTCTGTTTGAGGACTAAAGAGAGAAACAACAGAGGGTCACTCTTCCCGTCAGCAGATGAAGAGCAGATGACTTTTATTCAAGTACAAAACAAGTATCAGCTGGGGGAGATGCAAATGAGTAACACTTCAGTTTGTTTGTATAAAAAGAGTTAAAGCTGCATTCATATTTTGGTGTATTATCCTTTGGTGTGAACAGAAGGGATTATTTGTTGTATAACATAAACAGACAGGGATCATTTCTCTTTCTCATGATTGGAGCTGAATAAATCATCGCAGTCACTGTGTGTTAATGTGGTTCTAATGAGGAAGACAGATACCAGAGAAGCAAAGCAATGTGCATGATCAACTTACCATCTGGTGGCTGCTAATGATGAGAGCTTATCTAAGCACAAACTACACACAGCTCTCCACCCTGCATTGTCACCTATACAATGCTTTTATTTCAGTCAGAAGCACCTGATCACAAAAGCAATTCATAACCTCTCCTAAAACTCAGGGAATATTTTTAGACTAAACGTTATAAAGTTTGTTTTTATGATTGCTGGGCGTCTGCCAAGTGTGTACACAGGAAGGGTTTGGAGCACACACATTGTTACATTCCTGAAAGCATTTCCTGCGTGTACAAAAGTTATAGTGATGAGAATGTTACATTCCCATCGTTGTAACACATTAGCCTCATCAGTCTGACTCCACTCACTGATGTCTTGATTTCTCCCTTTTCTCAGCACCTTGTGCAGTTCTGGGAAGTAAGAAGACACCCCCGCAGATATTCCCCATCGTAAGGTCCCAGATGGGACAGTCCCACCAGCGAGGGGGCAGGTGTGGTGGCCACGGATGGTGCTGAGCACCAGTGATTAGCCAGGCCCAGTAAGTGCTGGAGGGAGCTAAATGGGGCAGGCTGCCAGCTGCTGGTGTCTGATGATGATGGGCTGGGGGAGGGGGTGAACCAGGGTGGGTGGGGTGGAGGCGGGGGTGGTGTTAAAGGGAGAGGAAGGGGTCTATTCTCTGACTCCCAGCTGCCCTGCCACATACAGAATGTGTCAATCCAAATGTCTGACTTAAGCATAGTTCTGCACATTTGTAGTCACCTTTAGATTTTGCTGTGTTGCCTGTGCATGCAAATATAAACGTGCGGACACAAACATATCAGAACAAATGAACATATGTGATCATGCATGTGGATGCATCATATAAAGTGTGAAGAATAAAGCACAAACACTTTCACTTTAACCAGGTTACTGGTTGCTACTGTTGGTTATTAGAAAGCACCTGGCCCACTATCACATGTCACTGTGTTTGTAAAGCTAGCTCTATTTAGGTCTCTGTCAGTGTGGATGGCTGTCACACCGCAGCTGCAGTCGTCATAGCAACAGGTAATCTGCATTCCCTTTTGTGTGGCTGATTACTCTGTTTGACTCAGGGCTGTCACTCTGTATGTTTGAAGGGCTGGGCGGAGAGCATTGATCAGCTCATCCTGTTTGACAGACCTATCCATCAACAGTGATGACTCTATTCTGGGATCGTTGGGATGTGTTCCATCTCTTATAATCCTATCTCAGCGTACAGGAAGTATGTTTCCTGTAGTGTGCCAGTGAATGCTTTGTATTTCAGTGGTGTCACTGAGCAGAGGTGGCAATGATTTACTTTCTCGGTAAAAACCACAAGATTTAAATTCGATTTGCACAGTCCATCCACTTGTGCTTCCTTATTATTAAAGGCTCAGTTCACCCACATGACAAAAAATATATTTCCTCATTTACCTAGGGTGACACCTACCTTTGCAGACCAGTTTGTTTTAAGTTCTTTAGGTTTTCTGATATCTGTCTCTGAGATGCCTGCCTCCACCTCAATGTAATGAAGTTATAAATTGATAAAATAAATAAAAAAACAACTTTTATTTGCCCACATTACTCTGGATAATGAAGAGAACCTACTTAGTGGAACTATTTTGCACTGTAGAAATAGTCTTTAAGAAAACTGTTCACAATGCAGTTAAATGATCAGGTTCGCTGACAAGAACAACCAAATAATCAAGTTGCAAGTAAAGTTGGCATTGTAAGTTTCTGCAAACTGCAGATACATAACATTTGCATGTTATTATGTAGCAGATACAATGCTGTGGTTAACATGAGGTTAGGTTTAGGCACAAAAACACTTAGTTATATTTGGGAACAATTGCTTTTTGGACTACTATCTCATCATGAAAAGCAGCAATGTTTTGGTAAAAAACAACTGCTTATTGTGCCTGAAAACTGCTGGAAAAACAACGATGGGTCATTAAAAAAGCTGCAAGAATGACAGTGATGGGTCGCTAAAAAACAGATACGTCTTGGTGAAAAACAATCGCCTCTCGTGCCACTATCCAGGCAGGAAAAGCAGCAATGTCTCACTCAAAAACAAGTGCGTTTTGGGCCACTATCCTATCATGAAAAGCAGCGATGTCTTGGGAAAAAACACGACTACTTATTGTGCCTAACAAGCTGCTGGAAAAACAGTGATGGGTCACAAAAAAGCAGTAATGTCTCAGTGAAAAACAATCGCTTTTTAAGCCTCATCCAGGCGGGGAAAGCAGCCATGTCTCGCTCAGAAACAGCTGCTTATTGTGCCTAAAAAAAAGCTGGAAACAGCACTGACTCAATAAATCACGATCGGTTTTGCTGTTTGTCAGTCTGGAACAATGGTCTGCAGCTTGGCAGGGGTCTTGCCTAGGTGTCACACCATCCACCATCCCCTCCACCTCCAGATGACAAAGCCAGCTTATATATTACATCACTTTAGAAATGTTGATATATATGAAACATGGGAATTTAACATTTTCATGGTTGGCAAAAATGTACTTTTTTATAGTTTGGTTGAACTGGCCCTTTAACTTGTCACTGTTCCCCTATTCATCTAGACTCGAGGACAAAAAGGCTTGTTCCACCTGAGGTTATGATTCTGCATGGCAGCCTGCAGTTTTAATGCCAGCTCATGGGAGGGTTTTTGTTCAAATTTGCACCCGGCGTGGCCTCCAGGATGGAGGTGTCTTTGTTGCAGTAAATTGTCCCTTTGTTGTTGTCTCTCTGGGCACTGAATAGCTCTTTGTGTTGCTGACTGATAAAGCTTCTGCAAACAGCCATCTCACTCACACATATGCGCACATACACAAACACAGCCACGCAGCCAGAGGTGTCGCTAAAGATGTTACATCTAAGTTAGATCACAAACTGACAGATCCACATACAGTGTGACAGTAGATGCCTGGATAAGATTATCTAAACTGGGCCTCATCCTTACTGGTCACACCTGCTATTCCCACTTTGAGCCACTATTCCTTCAGAATCAATCGAAAGGGCCCTCCCACCTATGATTGGTATTATTCTGTGAGACTGAATGAGCAGTAGGTCGGTATCCGAGTGGCACATATTTGCATTTTATGGCCCACTGCAGAAGGCTTGCGGGACTGATTAGGTGGTTGGTTACTCCAGGGCTGGAGGACTGAGACCAGGCAGGCACATCTGTCATGCTTTACACATATTAGAAGTGCAGAAGGGTGTGACTATCCTCATCAGACTGGGCTGTATATGACCTTACAGCGCTATAGGTAACTCAAAAGATCAATCCTCTGCTCAATTTACAATATCTTTCATCATATCTGATCAACCTTATCCCGTTTTCTTTGTCTCAGAGCTCTCCTGACTAGTGCTCTTGTCCCTAATCCTATTCCCAATATTCCCACGAGTGCTCTCCAGTGATTGTGTCCACATCACATCTGTCTACTCTCTTAGTGTCTGCCTGTGTGTGTGTGTGTGTGTGTGTGTGTGTGTGTGTGAGGGAGAGAGATGGTATTATCTTAATGTCAGAGTAAATTTCCTTTGGTTGTTGCACAGAAGCCAGGGCTCTGTTGTAACAGCAAACATTCACATGAACAGATAACAGCCTGCAGCCTTCTGCTCTCCATAGGCCGTTTATTTGCACACAAATACATGAGTGGCACACACACACACACACACACACACACACACACACAGACCATAATGTCGGGCAACAACAGGNACAGACGCATGGTGTTTCCTAATTCAGTTTATGAGAGCACCTGTCCGTCAGTGTATTGCATTATGGCAGGTAATGTGATTAGGTGTCCGCCTCTGTTTGTGTGTGTGCATCTGTATGTGTGTTCCATACATACACCAGAGGGCATCTCAAGTGTCCCCAGCACAGAGCTGCAGCTGGGGGTCAGAGGTCAACGATCCAGATGCCCCGTGGGAAGCCAGCAGGTGTAGGAAAAACACGAATGATCATGAAAACAGGCCGATGATCTCTATCTTCTCTGTCTATATTCCTCCTTCACTGAAACTGATAACTAAATAATAGCTCATTTAATCTTATTATGTGTTACGCTTTGATTCTTCTTGTACCTCAAGCAGTGATGCCCCCAGAAATCTTTCATCTGAAAATCTTGGTTGGCACACCAAAACCCTTATTATTACCCTTGGGTAGCTAAGTTTAATGTATTATTCTTGTGATAAATAAAAAAAACAAATAAATAATTTGAAGCTCAATTCTGAGGCTGCTCTGTAAATACTTTTCTCAAAGGCCGAGTACAGATACAGATGATTTAGTTGATTCAACAGATACGGACACAGACACAGATAGTGGTGTACTCGCTCATCCCTGTCAAATCAGTGGCGTAAGGTAGTGACAATGGGCCCCAGTGCACGCTATTATGAGCGGCCCTATTATGCCCTAGTTACGAGTTATGAAGCACACACACACACACACACACGCACAGTTTTAGGTGTATATATATTTTAGCAACAGTGTGTCTTACTGCCACTTTTACGTTACATCCACTTGCAGATACTTTATATTGGTCACATTAACATACATATTACACAGCAATCATCATTACATATCTGTATAAGACAAATCTACAAAAGAAAACAGGAAATTATTAGTTGAACTTGATAGTTTTTTATTGGTAAATTATAGTTTTTTAAATAGTTTATGTAGAATAAGTTTATAATTTGTTAAAGATTGACACTGTTTTACAAAACCAGAAAACCATGATGGAGATGGGTTTGCCTTATTCAGGGCATGTTTGGAAAATAGCACCATTTTTGTTTTAATGTGAGTTCTTCTTTGAACACGGGCGTATTTCCAGGTGGCAGTCGGGCCGCTCCATCCCATGGGCCACAGCACAACCGCACTGCCTTCACTGTCAAATAGTCTGGTTGTCCCCTTCCATTAAAAGACAGATATACAGCTTAAGTTTGAAGGAGCACATTGACTATAAGGAACAAAACATTTACTGCCAACAAGCCTGCGCAAGTTTAGGCTATCCATTGGTCCCGTTTTCATTCAGATATCAGATATAACCCTGTGAAAATGGCCATGCTAACTGTTCCCTCGCCAAAATTAAGCCTAATTTCCCAGCATTATTTATTACCCTTACAAAGAAGCTATGCTGAAATGCTTGGTACCAATGGATGCCTTACGTTGTCTAGTTACACAAGATACCACTATATTTGCGATAGCTTAAAAAATGAGTGTGCCACAGCCTTTTAATGACAGGAACATCCACCTCCAGTTATTTCCATGGAGAGGCCAAAAACTGTTTCAGTGGCCTCTTCCCTCAACCCTCCCTCCCTTGTTCCCCACTGCTCATATGCCTATAAAACATAGTGCAAATTCATAACCTTCAATCCTACGTATATACAAAACAAATATTAATACATGCCATTACATTTTTTGCTGTCAACAAAATCAAGTGGTGCACTGTGAATCTATAAAGTGGTCTCAGGGGCAGTCCCTCCAATAGATGGTTTGTGTGTTTAAACAGAGGACAAAAATGGCAGCAGCTTTATGAACTCAGATTTCTGCTTTTTTTTTAGGTTTTCATTGGTATTTTTATTCTTTACAGGAACATTCTTGTCTGAATGTGCTCCCATTACATTATAATTGTGGGCATGTTAGCATACTGATGTTAGCATTTAAGTCAAAGCGCAGCTGTGCTAGCGTAACTGTAGTCTTGTTTCTATACTGACAGTGATATACATCCTAATATGTCTAATCTCTATGAACAGATATCTGCATATGTTTGCAGAATATGTAGGCAACAGGACACCATTTTGGTAAGAAAGGCATTTTGGGTTGTGCGTGTAGTCTGAGCAGTATTTACCAACGACATTTGAGCGAGCTTTGGTTGCCTGCAGGTAAACAGTCTGTGTGTTGCGCAAAAGAGGAAGAACGCAGAGGCCAAAATATATTCTCAGAACCTCTTTTGTTTTTTTCTTATTGGCTGTGTATCTTGTGGGATTGTTGTACCTTGTTGATACAGACAAACCTGCATTCCTCTAAGCATCCTTTCACTGTAAATGCTACCAGCGCAGAGGATCTGAGGACAGGTGTAAACCAGACATCTGTGGTACTCTTCAGTCCACCTCTTTCCCACCCACAGGACAACACTACATCTTCCTCATCTGAGCTGCAGTGCTGGTTAATCTAGCACAGTCTGCACAGCACTGCCACTCAGTGGTGAGAATGGCACCTGGCTGACATGTTGAGAATACAAGGTGCATTTTGTCCCCTCATCTCTGTTCTTTGATGAATGCAGCGATGGCATAAACAGGCTTCAAGCAACAGTTTGAGTTTTAAAGAGTCACGTTATATTTGAGCTTAAAGGGGCAGTTCATCGGCAAATCAAAAATACATATTTTTCCTATTACCTGTAGTATAGGGTGACCATATTATGATTTCCACAAAAGAGGACACTTGGCCCGGCCACGAGATAGCCTACTTAAATGATACTCGCAGTTTACTCAAAGATGCCTTATAATTTTAATATATTTAAAGTTTATATGTATAGATAGAAAATTCAGTTATATTACAAAATAACATCTCTCGAAGACAGAAATTCAGATAGGCCCCTATAGATAGGGGACACATACACACACTAGAGTGTGGCTACCCGATCCGAACCCGACGGGTCCCGACGGTAGGCCTACCCGACGGCCAGGTTCAGTCAAAAATGTATAGCACCACAAGCTGAGTGCCGTCTAGTTCCATTATATTGGAGAGAAGGCAGACATCTCTATGGCTGTTATCTCCAACACTCGGCAACTCACACCAAAATAATCTAGACTGATAAATAGCTCTATGGGTAACAGGAAAAATGTGTACTTTTGATTTGAAGGTGAACTCTCTCTTTAAGCAAATCTAACTGCCACACTGTGTCGTGACTACTCCTCAAAAGCCTATATATCCAGTTATATCAAAGTGTTACACGTTAGAAAGTGGTTGTGCTGCGCAACTTTTTGAGGAGCAGCAACTTCCTGCAAAAGAGCAATGCAACTGAAAATAGCACTGGATCAAACTAGATGGATTCCTTAAAATTCATGCTTTTAAGAAATCCATTTCAGTTATCAGAAAAAGAAGCAAATGTTGCTTTATACAACTTGAGGTTATTATTATTAGAGTAAATCCAATTTACAAGAGAGTTTAAATTGGAATCGACTGTTTTCTTTGCTGTTACATTCAGGTAAACGGTAACACATGTCACACTACTGACCAACCTGCTCTCTGTTGTCCCACACCTACGGGACACCTTATACCAAATTTATTTTTTATCTGTTCAAAGGAGATCTCTTTTCCAACCATGATTTAATCTGCTCTGTGCAAACATGACATTTTCTTCCATAATAACAAATTCACTAAAATTCCATATTTAAAAATTTTCAGATCGACCTCGACTACCCTCCGTCCAGGTGACAGTAGAAGAACGAACAGACCCAACAGGTTTTATCTGCTGTGTAGTAAACAGTCCCTTCCCCCGGCCGACCCTCCTCTGGCTTTGTTGACTCGTCTGCAGCTCAGCTTGACAGTTTATCCATTGAAGGCTCAGAGGAGGTTGAGGAAGGTGAATGGAGACAGGCAGCTGGTCCAGATGGCGTCCTGAGCAGGTTTATGGAGGGGTTTGTTTAAGATGCCTGAATAAAGCGAGTGAAAACGACCTCAGTGTTGCAGTAATGAAAGCCTTGTCAGGTGAGCACGTCTTGGCTGATTAGATTTAGGTTTTTCTTTCATAGGCACAAACTGCACTTTTTGTCCTGTGGAAACAACTGCTGCCACCGCAACATAATAGGGATTTACATATCATCATTAGTAACCTGCAACTTATCTATTTTGTTTAAAAAAAAGGTCTATGGAGAAAAAATGTTGCAACTACATTTAGTTTTTCCTTGTTATGTGGTTTTGTTTCAACAATATATTGATCTGACAAAGTGTAGAAGAAGGTGTTTACAGACCGCTGAAGCTAAATGCTGCATTATAACTTGTATTTGAAAGATTATAAGACAGTTGCATCAATTGCACCCACTGCTGTGGTAGTAAAATGTGAAGTTAAAGGATGGGCTCACGTTGTCAAATGTGTTTCAAAGCAGTACTGGCTCGTGGTGGCAGTAGCTCAGCCCATAGGGACTTTGGCTGGGGACTGAAGGATTGCTGGCTAAGGCCCTGTCTGGACCAAGTATGGAGTGTTGGAAGTGGTAGCAGGAGAGGTGCCAAGTCACCTCCTGGGCACTGCCAAAGTGCCCCTGACTGTGACCACCCAATGACATCACTGATAATACTGATTTGCACTTTTCACCTTATTTTTTTTAGTATTGTTTAAAATTGGTTTAGTACATTTATTTTACTTTAAACAGAATTACTTGTGTGGTCTCCGTTGTTTGTCTGAGCATGGAGCCGGTTCATGACAAAATGGGGGCTCGTCCAGGATCCCACGGGAAGATGTAAAGAGTGCTTGGGTGGAATGAATGTGTGGTGTAGGTGAGTGTGAGGGAAAGCAAATCAAATTATAGCTGCTGCGCAGCGATGGGTTGGGTCCGGGCATTTTTAGGCAATTCTGAGCAACAAGCAGAAGAATTGGAAGACATTTAGCAGCACAATCTGCCTTTTGCATCAGCTGAGGCTTGAACTCACAACCTCTGAGACTAAGAATCAATTTCTATCTCTCTGAGCTAATTAGTCAGTGACAAGTCATGTGTAGCTTTACAAATTCACTAAGCCAGACATGCAGGTTTAGCAGCCGTCCATGCACAGAAAAGCAGATTTTAAACCACTGTAAAAAATTCAAGTTATCGAAACAAAAATCTGAAAATACACATATTGCATCTAGACAGCATGAAGATGTTGGTAATTTGTTTGTAACAATTATTGATTTGCTCCATAAGTGAAAAACTGATGTTTAAAATTGCCATTTTTACATTGACTCCAATTGTTCACATTAGAGCAAAATTCAAAATGCTGTCAAAAATTCAGTTTTTGAGATAAAATTCTGAAATTTGCCACACATCATCTACCATGACTCTAGAATTTTGTCATTTTTTTCATGAACATTGAAGATTTATTTAGCAAGAATTTGCATGTATATGTTTACAGTACCGTTTACAGTCAAACATTTTGATGCACTGTAGGCTCAATTTTTGATAAATCAAAAATCTGAGAAACATAGTTTTTGTAGGACAGTCTGAAGATGCTCTGTAGCAAGTTTGGTGTCAATTGAGCAAAAATTGTGGGAGGAGATAGGTTTAAGAAGTTTTACAGTTTTTGAAAAAAACAGAGTGATGAACTTCATAATTTTTAATAGGTTTAAATGTACAAAAGTTTCTTCAGTATTGGGGCTACAGTTTGATGAAAGTTGTGAAGTTGTAGCACGTATGGTTGATTTGTTATGAATTTTCAAAGTTTTGAACTTTAGACGCTTGCTGTAGCGCCACCATCAGGACTATTGGCTTGAGTTTACAGCTGAGGATATCTGGCATGAGACTGGACCTTTGTGCAAAGTTTGGTGAGTTTTCACCCATGGGAAGTATGATTTCCTCGGAAGAAGAAAGAAGAATACCTAGGATTACAATAGTGTCCTGGCAGCATAGCTGCCCGGACCCTAACTAACATAACAAAACAACCCCAAAACCCTGTTAGCCAGGAGCAGAGAGAGACTGGAACTGATAAATCCAGCCCTCTAGTGACTTAATCAGGAAACTGGATTCAGGTGTGGGTCATCCTCCAGCCACACCTGCGCAGGCCGGCCTGCCTCCTGCAGGGGAGCAGAAAAAAGGACATCACAGGAACAACCACCAAAGAGGGAGGGGTCGTCACAGTGACCAAGGCACTGAATCCCCAGCTGCTCCGGGCAGCCCCCTCACTCTTACATCCCTCCATTTAATGCATTTATAGGTCCTGTTTGTGCATGTGTGTGTATTTTGGGCCTTCTTCTTCTTCTTCTCAAATGCACGTTGAAGTAACTCTTGGTTGCTGTCATCATTTTTCATGTCTATACTGGCTGTGAACAGATCCTCTCTTAACGCAATTCCAATGGAAGTGATTGGGAATAAACCCACAGTAATCGTTCATGAGGCTTCAGCAGTGTGAATCAGTCACTATCTTTCAGAGTTGCAGTATCTTCAGTATGAAAATCCCTCGTTGTTTTACTATAACTCTATTGTGGGTTCAGACTGTACAAACAGGACAGGAGGAATAACAGCTTACAACCTTTAGTCGGTATGGGAGTATTAGTGCTGTGTATTGTGTATAGAACATGTAAATATCCCTTAATTTACTGAGCTCATCAAAGAAATTTTACGTCTAAAAAATCATCACATTATGCGTCTGCACGTTGCCATCGTAACACTATAAACATAATTATTCTGTTGAGAAAACAAACGGGAAATAAAAACATTGTGTGTACCGAATGTCTCTGGTGTGTAATTATACCTTTCACATTAAACTCACGGAGCATATGGTCACAATCATTAGTTTAATAACACTGGGATTACACACAGTATAAGCAACTTAAAACACAAAACATTATTATGCTGGATTGTTTATGTGAGATGTTTCCGAACATTTTGAAGGGGTCAAGTCGACTCTTTCCGAGGTATCCAAGTTCTTTGGAACATCAGGAGCGGAAACGAGGGGTGGCTCTGGGGACTCCAGCCCCAAATGTTTTCTCTAAAACCCCACATGCTGTTCACTAAAGAAATGTAAATGTTCCTCTGAGCATTGAAGACCACATTAACTTGGCATTGTTATGGATCCCTGATTTGCAATTAGAGCAGCCCAGATTATTATGCCGTGGATTCAAATGTAGCTGATGTGCCAGACAGTCATCCTTTCTGTGAATTCAGTCAGACTACTCATGTTTTAAATGTTTATTTCAACAGTAGAACATAGTTAGAGTTTTGCGTCTTGACTCCGGCCTCATCGCTCCCTGCGGATATGTTTACACGAGATACTGGAGAGTGATGTTAAATATTTTCCCTCCTTAGCTGGAGCCTGCAGGTGGATGCTGGGGTGGAGGTGGGGCTCACAGAGCGAGCAGCAGCAGCATGACATATGTGTATGAATCAGTGCAGCTCAAGCTGACTGCCTGAACCAGCTCGCAGGCATCACTCCATTAACACCAGACAACTTTTGCCTTTTTGTAGCTGTCAGGAGTGAAAGTTATTCATGCTCAACTTTTTTTTGTGATATGGTTTCAAAATGAAGACAGTTGGAGAACAATTACACGCAAACAAAGATGAAGGCTCTACAGGATGATTTTGTCCCATGGCAACGATCATGTTTTCCCAAATGTTACACAGATTTGTAGTCAGTCTATTATCTGAAATGGCTTAAAAAACACTGCATATAGCTGCTGTAAATGGGAAAACAAATCCCCCCTCGGGAGCTTGTTGGGCTCAGCACTGAATGTTTACAATGTTTGGATCCGCTGCTGCTTTATGTGAAAGTGTTCTGTATTGGTTTGCCAACTTTTAAAGAAAGTTTCCGCTGTGACTTTCAGGTAACCTGTGCCCATTGACTGAGGAGAAAAATAACATAAATCAAAACTCTCAAACTTTGCTTTAAACGGACTGTTTTAGGCGGCTGTGTTGTATCTTACTATATAATGACAAAAACTCTGTCTGTGTGTCTGTTCCATGTTTTTCTCCTCACTGACTTGGTCAATCCATGTGAAATTTGGCACAGTGGTAGAGGGTCATGGGAGGATGTGAATGAAGCAATATTACATCAATTGGCCAAAGGGGGGCGCTATAGCAACCGATTGAAATCGCAAACTTTGAATGGGCAT
>NC_065515.1:5821352-5861513 GCF_006386435.1 Epinephelus moara
GACGCCTCAAGGTGACTGGAGAAATTTAACTCTAATTGGCAACTGGGTGGCGCTATAACAACAGAAAAATGCTTCAAAATGGCTAAAATGCGACCGATCGCTGTGGCTCCCCCTGTGGACCAATGTTGGTGTTTTTTCTAATTTTTGGTATGACTAAGTCATGGTATGGTATGCTGTACTCAATGGGTATGGACTAGTTGGGTTATATTAGGCAAGGCAGCTTTATTTGTGCAGCACATTTCATAAAGCAGGGCAATTCAAAGTGCTTTACAGAGCAATAAAATATAAAATATAATAAGGGATACAGATTTACATTAAAAGAGTAAAGAAGAAAAATGACATAAAAGGTCAAATTAATTCTAAATGATTTACAATTTAAAAATAAAAAATATATAATTAAATTTTAAAATCAAAATAGAAAAATAAAATAATAATAAATAATAATTAAAATTAAAAAGGTGCAAAGGTTATTTAAAATGGAGTTAAAATGGAGTTTTATGAAGTTTTCATGCAGTTAAAATCAATTTAAGTATCTGAAAGTTTATATTTGTATATTATCTTTATACCTTTATGTATCAGAAGCTGTGTGCATATATTTATTTAATGTCCATGATGTTAGGCCTTTATCTATTTGGACTTTACATGTAGGCTGCTCAAATTTTTCTGAAGTCAATATATATTTGCAAAATCAATAGAGAGTATATCTAAAAGAAGCAAAGCTGTCAAAGCAAGACCCTCCATTGTTACACACATCAAACATTGCCAACAGTGAGGTAAGAAAGTGCTGACACCTTCTACCAGAGCAATGTGCTGCAAAGCTAACTTGGATATGAAAGACTGAATGCTGCTTTTTTTATACTCCTAAGGAAATGGCTGCAGTGTGTACCTCTGGCCAGGAGGGGGCAGTGTTTCCATTCCTAATGCTTCACAGGTCACAGATATTGCATTAACAGACACTTGGGATTGAGGGACTGAATTCTTGGAACCTCTCTGATACCACTCTGACCCTCATGTGCCCATAATAAAGTCGATGAAACATCTATTTTATAATGCATTTAATATCTATGTTTTCAGTACAGTGAAATAGGTTTTCATGTCCATGAATATTTTTCCAGGACTGTGTGTGTGTGTGTGTGAGGGAATGAGTGTGTGTGCTGGGTAAATTCGCTCATCTCCAACATTTCATATCAGAGCTATAAACTTGGCTTGCTCCAGTAGACTGTGATATTGTTGCTGGAATGTTCTCTGAAAGGATTTTATGGTCTTTTCCTGTAAAGTCTCTTTTGGGACCGACTGAAAATCCTCCTCAACAGACAGTTCAGTATTTTTGTAGAAATTCCCCCTGACAACCACAGAACAAATCTAATAAAGTCTGAGCACCTCGCTGGGCTTTCTCAAGTCTCAGTGATGATTGCAACATTCTCTCCCTGTGTGATTACAAACTCTAAATCTGTGAGACACTGTTGTTCCTCCATTAATAGACCTTATGCATCGTCAATATTTGCTTAACATTATGGAGTGTTAAAAAGTGCAAGCTGACGTCTCAGCATTTTATTATATAACGTTTATGCTATATTTGTATCCCCTTTTGGGATTCAGGATTTACATTTAATGCAAGTTTCCAGTCTGTTTTTTGCAGGGCTATAAAGCATCACAGTAAATCCGGTCTTTGAAACTGTGACAGGGAAATGAGAAACACAGGCTTCATAGCATCAATACGTCATCTTTTGTTTAACTGATTATCTCAGTAAACTTGAAATGCAAAACATGCATTCATAACTATTGACTCTATGTCCCTAACCCTAACCCTATGAACCTAATTTTCGCACCAGCATTTGTATCTGAATCCTGTGCAGTAATGGACGTTATGGCTATAGCTATAGCTATAGCTTTGTTTCCACTGAGGGAAATGATTTCATCTTACAAAAACAGGCAGGTCTGCATTGCCATGATGTGTAGTTACATTTCTGGGGAGGTGCACAGCAGGCTACAGCGTAGGCTACAGCATAGGCTCTAGGTCCAATTACACTGTTGCTTCGACACAGAAGTATAAATCCTGCTTTAGTCCCATTTAAAACACGAAGCAATGGACTGCACTTCAGCCTCTTGTGGCCAAAATGAGTATTACAACAACAAACACTCGAAGGATCTTGTTTTCACCGGTGAAAAAGAACTAGCTCAGAAAAATTATCATGGCAAAACTTTTTTCCCTGACCTGTTTCATAGATTTTTTAAGGAATGTAGAAAGACCATAAATTTTATATAATGATGGACATCACACCTCCACTTACTCCTACAGTTCAAAAATCTTGCACTGGTGACGTTATATTGGAGCCAGAGTCTGTGAACTAGCAATCTCCACTGTATCGAGCTGCCACCCATACACCTGTTGGAACAGTCACGAGCACACCAAGTGACACACACACTGGTCTATCGTGACATCAAACCTCCTTTTTATAGCATCAAATACCGAATTAAAACCAAACTTATCAGAAAAACAAACACTTGAACACACATCAGCGTGATAAGAACTACCTAACCAGGTAGTAACCAGCTTTGGGAAAAAATTATGTGATGTGTACTTCGAGTTTTTAGCTCGTCTCATGTCCCATTTGCTAACATAAAAGGGGCAGGCTCCATGACGTATGCTGCAAACAGCCACCAGGGGACGATTGAGATGTTTTGACTTCACTTTTGGGGGGCTGACATGTTGTCTGTCTTTTTAATACAGTCTATGAGAAAGACTATCTTGGCAAACCTTTTTAAGTCACACGAGAAAAAAAACATCTTTAAAAAGTCTTAGAAAATTTATCACCAGAATTTTATTTCTCACTTGCCTCTCAGGGCTTCCGTACTACGCCCCTTCTTAAATGTGGAAATATTATATGACTGTCTCTGCACCTCAAAAGTAAACACAAAATAGTTTTTTGTGTGATTATTTTACATATTTATTTGTTTGCATGTAAAGTACAGCAGTCCTCCAGATGTGTAGTTTACACAGCACCAAAGCTTTTCATCAATATTCGACACCAAACCTCGAAGATTTTATTAGTGTCGATCATGTCTCTTTTGAAATGATTTCCTCAATGTTTGTCGTCCAGGAAACAAACTGAAATCCACATTCAAATCTGAGATTACAAAGCATGCATGTGTCAAACGTGTTTTGTTTTTAGCACAGCTCGTGGATTAAGACATAGCTGTGCTGCCTCTGCCAAAGAATAAACATGTTCTTAGTGTCCAAGGTGGATGAGCACGTATTGGGGCCATTTGTTACACTGTCATGTGCAGAATGAACCGTGCATGCTTCATGGGTGCAGCTGTTGTATCCTGGAGCTCACCTCTTTGTCTCACTACAGGACAAACCTCTGAGATAAAGCTGTGAGTGTCACTGCAATAAGAGGTGATATTGTTATATGTTTGTGGCTTATTTATTATGTTTAGCGTTCTCATTCTAAAGATTTCAGTCTTGGTTAATTAAGCAACACCTGTAGTTACCATGGTGACAGGAAGTGCAGTTTAACACTACACCCGATGCTCCTGAAGCAGCTACACTGTGAGAAATACAACAGAGGAGCAAATGATGTTTATGTTTACAGTGCAACCAAACAAACAACATATTCTCACTATGATGATGTCACATGTCACATACGTCACATGACTTTCGTCACTAGCACACTACATTGTTACTGAAATAATTTGACGGACTCTTGGTGTCACACCGGACACAAACAGCCATCTACAGAATGAAAGTCCGGAGTTTGTTTGACCCTTCCACCTCCCCACCCTATGGGAACGTTCTTGCTCCTTATACTACAGCAGTTGTGGACAGCATCAGAAAATGCCGCTGCCCTGTGTGTCTCATACTGCTGATGCCGAAGGTCATTGACCAAGCGTCTGTTTTTGATGAACTGGGAGTGAGACCAGGTTGAAACAAACTCACATGTACGCATATATAGGTGATTTGAATCCAGGGCGGGAATGGCGGACTCCGCCACTAACGCTGAAGACTACTTTATAGAAAAGTAATGACAGAATGTAAATACATTGAGTGGGTAACGCAGAAAAAATGACAGCCATAAACAGCATCACATTTGGGCTTTTATTCAATGAAAATCTTAAAGATTATCACATTAAATTTCTGTTTTGATAACACATGTGTGAAATGTAATGTGTTGCAGATGATGTAATGCCGCTGCTCGTTTGTCCTATAGACAGAAAGCAGAGTGGGGAGAGCAGATCCTCCTCCACTTGTGTCTGCCTCCTCACGGCTGTGTTTACAATCGGCATACCACGCCTGGAGCTGCTGCGCTCTAGAGTTTCACTAAAAAGGCTCAGGACGGACTCCTGTTTGAATCTGCCTCTGTGAGTGCGATTGTGAATCTAAACTTTGCTCTTTGTTTACGTCTCCCCGTCCCCTGAGTATTTCGGGGCACCGCTAACATGCCGCTCCCCTCACTGGATAATAGGATGAAGTTGGACGCTGACACTGCTGCTCTCTTATTGGATAATGAGAGGAAGTTAGACGCTGACACGACATGTGCTCTTCACTTGTGTCCTCTTTCATCTGGTTTCAATTGTGGCTTTTAGTCTTTTTTTCTTCTTCTATCGAGAGCCAAAAGAGCTTTTGAAGAAAAGGAGAGGACGAGTGAATGAGTGAATCCTATGGACTAATTTTAGAAATGCTGAACCACTCGTATCACCCAAATGCTCTGTATGTTCATCTGTGTTTATCTCTGCAGCATAATGGATCTCTTTGCCACACAAACTCAACAAAAGCCTTCGAAATGGTTTCATGTAACAAACTCTTCAGGCGGGCCTTATCTGCACTCACAGGTTTATTTTGTATAAGCTGACAGAGGCATCTGTTGAAGGCCAGGTGGGTACACGACGGGGTAAAACTCGCACAGGATGTCCTTAACACAGCCTGGCTTCCCGTCACCATCCCTCCCTCATTCTTTCCCTTGAACTGTAACCTTCAGTCTCTCCTCCCACTCTGCTGTAGGATGATGCCTTCAGCGTCACCCAGTGTGCACACTTTGACTTTATGCTTTAGAAAACATGGCAGAAGTGTAACATCTGTATAGGTCAGAGGTCACACATAGTTTTCCCTCCAAGAAGAGACAACAGGGTACAAAATGAAGAGGAGAAATGTTCACAGGGTTAATGTTTGCCTTGAGTGCACTCTTAGTTCTGCCGAGTTAATGATGAACTCAGTATTAGAGCGCTAAAAGGCAGACCTCATCCTCCTCTCTGCAGCTGTGACGGAAAGCCTCTCAGACAACGTTAAATGGATGTGAGGTGAGTGATGCAGATTACACCTCCCAGGCTCCGCTTAACGTCATATGAACGTATTTCAGTCCAATAACATATTACTTTCCGTCCTCCCTGCATTAATGGATTACCTGAGCTGGTGGGGAAGTGTAAGGAGATCGGTTAGGTGAGGCCACAGTCAGTGACAGAGTTATCCCCCAAAGCAAACAGACTGAGGCCACAGCATAATGACTCTCAGTCTGACCTGCAAACATCTCGAAGCCACAAAATATTACAGATTTTCTCATAAATTCGTGAAGATAATTAATCATTTTTGATAACAAATGGCTGATCTGATTTAGCTGGAAGTGCAGCTGCTGACACTTTAATTAGAGACGATGTTACATGCATACAATCAGAATAGAAAACAAAGCCAGTGAAATGGGTGACTTGATATCCGAAAGGCAAACAAGTCAGAGCCACAATCTCCACGTTTCACACTGATAATGAATCATTAATCACGGCTGGAGAGTTCACTGGGTTAAATCCACATAAACTAACTTAGATAAAATGTTGGTTCACCCAAATTACTAAAAGCATTTTTCTTACTTACGGCTGGAGCTGAGAAAGAGAAAAATGTTTCTCTTATCTGGAGCAATGAGGATATTTTTGGTTTTATTTGGTCAAGTTTTGAAGTTTCTGTCTTTTACAAATGTGCAGCCACCCATATACAATTGTGGTGTTCTCGGCATATAAAATCATGGTAACACTTTATAGTAAAGGTACAAACCATACATAGTGTAGGAATACTCAAAACGATCATTTGTATTTTACTTACTCACCCGAGTTACCTTGAATTCATGAAGAAAATGTTGTTTTTCTCACATGCCTCAATGGTGAATAACCAATAAAAAAGGGCAAACATTCCTGATGAGCTTAAGTAAAAGGGAACTGCATTTAACAACAGCTAAACTATATCAAAACAGCCGTTTACAAACTCTCACACAACTGGTGCAGGATAATCCAAGCCTCATTTATACAGCCGTATGCTCAGCGCTGATCAAATACATGTTTTTTTGCTCAAACCTTACTATTTACAACACTTGTGCAGGCTCAGGCACAGACATGTAGTTATGATCATGTTGTGGGTGAAGTGTTCCTTTAACTAATGCATGGTGCATGATTATTTAATGAATTATGAATTAAATTTACAAATGATCAAGACTACTATTTTTAATAAATAATAATTTTCTTTCTACCGAACTACACCCGCCAACTGTATCACCACACAGACAGAAGCGTGCATCTGCTAGCTCGCCTAGCACCACTGAGCTAGCTAACATTACAGCTCAGCTGGGAAGGACACCATTAATATCTATATCTCATGCTGTCACAAGCATGAGCCTCACGTCCATGCGTAGATGCACACTTCCTTCTGCACAGTAATACAGTTGGAAGGTTTAGTTCAGTAGAAAGAAAATAGTTCCTACATGAAACTGCTCACAACAAGGTCTGTGGATTATCTTGAGTAACCGGGTCATGATTTCTGGAAAGAGACATTGCTGTTGAGTTTTGCAAATGTATTAGTTGGTGCTTTGAGCACCACAAGACAAGTGCCATCTAGTTCCATTATATTAGAGAGAAGGCAGACATCTCTACAGTCGATATCTCCAACACTCGGCTGCTCACACCAAAATAATCTAGACTGATAAATAGCACTGCAGGTAAGATTAAAAAGATGTGCTTTTGATTTTGAGCCAAATGTTTGAATATCAGGATGCCACTGAGCAAGGCAGGTAACTCCAGGAACGTTCCAGTGGCTCTGCTCAGTAGAAACCACCAGATGTGAACCAACAGTATGTAACTGTGTAAGTGTGAAACAGGGCGTCGCTCGCAAAGAGGCGGCTCTGTTGGCGCTCTCAAAAAGAATAAAGGTCAAAAATGTGCGTTTTGTGTGAAATTCCTCCAGTAAATCTGTTAAAATTGCATTTTTCTCGTCTCTGCAGAGAAGCTGAAATAGTGCAGAGGGATTAACGTTACAGGAGCGTTTCCCACCTCCTTATCCCCCTCCTCCCTCCATCTGTACTAAACTGTCCCTGGTGTGGATACATTTTCAAGATTCTGGCATATAGCTAGGTCAGTGCATGTGTGTGTGTGTGTGTGTGTGTGTGTGTGTCTGGGTTATTGTGAGTATACATGTCCCCAGAGTGGATTCGTTTTCACAGCTTGGTGGTGTGGCTAATAGAAGATTCAATTTGGCATCTATTTTAATCCCAAGGATGTGGAAGTCACAGCGGCACTAATCATGAGCCCAGGCATCAATAACCCCAAACCCAACACACACACATACACACATGCACCTGTGTGTAGGTTACATGTCACAAATACATATAGTTCCTGTCTCTATATGATAGAAAAAAATGATAGAAAATTAAAAGTTGATGTGCAATCTAACTGATACTGACGACAAAATGTATTTTGTGCCTCATTTAAAGTCTAGTTGATCTCTTTTCTGACTCAAACCTGTATGTCAGGGCTGTAACCACCTGTTTAACACTGGGGGACCGTCTTCAGTCAACACCTTCTGTGACCCAGCCGTCCGGGCGATCTAGGGGGAGTTAGACATTTTTATGACATGCTAACAGTTTACACAAACTATAAAAATCCACAGTGATATACCTCACATAATATTCATATTACATTCTCGTTTTCCATTTTTTAAAGGGATAGTTTGGATGTTTTGAAGTGGGGTTGAATCCAAGACAGTATATTTCATACAGCAGATATCAGTCAGTATGCCCACATTTTGAAGAAGCAGGCAGGAGTAGCACCATGGGAGCTAAGCAATGTATTGCAGTGGATGGGGGTCTGCGACTAAACGTATATATAAGACACCTAAAAAAATCCCGCCTACAACAATCAATATCAGTTCAAATGTATGCTACACTGAGTGTATTTTTACTGCTGCGACTGCATCAAACAGCTCATTCCAATGGGAAAGTGGTTATCAGCTTCAGTTCACCATCTATGCTCTTGTCAAAGTCGCCAGACTCCATTGAGATAAACAGTGATTTAACATCACTGAATATGGGAGCTGCTGGTCTACTGCTGCCTTCAATCAGTGAGTTAGTTTGTATTGTTGTGTGACTTTGGTGAATCCAAACTAACTCTTTTAAATGCCAAAGTCCCACAATAACACAAATAAACTAACTGATTGAGGCAGCAGTAGACCAGCAGCTCCTTTGTTCAGCAATGTTAAATCACTGTTTTTCTCAATGGAGTCTGGTTTTGAAAAGAGCGATCTAACGGCTTAATTTTCCAGTTGGAAATCACTGTGTGACATTAAGGTAAGGCAGTGAAAATATTCTAAATATAGCATACATTTAAACTGACTTTGATTTTGTTTAGGTGGCTAAAATACGTATTGTTGCTGACCTTTCTACAGCAGTCAATTGCTTAGCGTCCATGTCAGACTCTGTGCTGATTCTCCAAACTGGTGGCCAGTGGCGTAATGTAGTTACGATGGGTCCTGGTGTATGCTAACAGCGCATATCATCATGTCACATGGTCAAACAGAGACAAGATACTGGACCACATCAACATACATTTTAAAGCAATATTCGATATATGAAAAAATACCAAAGAAAATAAGAATTAATGATCATTTAATTTAATTATTTTAATAGTTTATTTTTAGGGTGGCACGGTGGTGTGGTGGTTAGCACAGAGGGTTTCTGGTTCAGTCCTAGGAGGCAGCCCCTCTTTGTGGAGTCTGCATGTTCTCCCTGTGTCAGCGTGGGTTTCCTCCAGGTGCTCCGGTTTCCTCCCACAGTCCAAAGACATGCAGGTTAATTGGTGACTCTAAATTGTCCGTAGGTATGAATGTGAGTGTGAATGGCTGTCTGTCTCTATGTGTCAGCCCTGTGATAGTCTGGTGACCTGTCCAGGGTGAACCCTGCCTCTTGCCCAACGTCAGCTGAGATAGGCTCCAGCCCCCCCAGCCACCCTCAAGAGGATAAGCGGTTACGAAAATTGATGGATGGATGGAATAGTTTATTATGTAGAACGAGCATATAATTTTGTAAGAGATGCAACTGACCATTTTACAAAAAAAAAGGACGATGGCTTTGGCTTTTTCAAGGGCATATATATACATATATACATTTTTAGTTTAATGAGAGTTCATCTTTGAACACAGGTCTTTCATAAGGGCCCATTCTCCGCTCAACACATTGCTGGAGGGTACGTGAGGTGTATAGGCCCTCTCCACGGGCACCAATGGAATCGCAATGCCTGCACTGTCTATGTTTACGCCTCTGCTGGTGGTGTCCCAACTGAAATCTACTGTATGTAATACACTGTCTTTGGATAAATACCCCATAAAACGCCCATAAAAAGAGACTGTTGAGTGTTTGACATTGATGCAAAACTGTGGCACACTGTAATATTAGAATGGGTAGTGATAATATAGGCAACTTTTTAAAGTTTATTTATAATCATGATAGATTTGCTAATGATTATTTCAGATGGTGGTGCATGGTTGCCTGTTGAAGCATGGCATTTTTTTCCTTTAAATGTTAATCAGTATACTGGGGGGGACATTTTGAACATATCTAAATATTGGAGGGGATGTATCCCTCCCAAAATATTATAATTACTGTCTGGCTGTATGAAAAATAAAATAAAGAAAACACTAAACACTGCAAACTGTGTTCTCTGAGGCCTTGCTGCTGCCGCCGCTAGATGACGCTGTTGTACCAACACTTTGTCCAGCCCCTCTCTCCCAGCAGCTGCAGCCAACAGATCTATTACTGATAATGAATGGCCAATCTCAGGTTTATACATTTACAGATGTTTTATGTTCAAATATTTTTCCGTAGAAAAACAGACCCTGTAATATAAAACTGTTTGTCTTTTTTCCTAGGTCTAATTTTTCTGCTCTTACAAACATCATGAATCATTTTGTAAGTGGTGTCACATTATTCAGATGTTTATATTCAGATGTTTATATTCAGATGTTTAATATCTCTAATTTTTCTGTGTCGTCGTGAATGCATCATTTTTGAGGTAAATTGATGACGAGACAGGTTAAACTTGCAGATTAAGATGTCATGTATCCAGGTCCTGCAGGAAGCTGCAACCTGCAGCCGTTCATGCGTGAAAATCTGCATCAACATGACATGAAAGACGGTCCTCGTGGGGAGGAAGCAGCAGGAAACGGCAGCATCCTCTAAATCTAGATTGCCTGCTCATCAGACATGGACCCCCATCAAGCCATAAATTTGGGGCCATTCAGTTCGGAGACAGTCGGTGGCGCTTATCTTGGACAAATATTTGCTTTCCTAGGCTTTAACCCGGGAGCACACAACAACGCTTGTGTCTCACTGGGAATTTCCACAGGTGATCAGCACTGGTGAATGCCTGTGTGCCACTTCACTGAAAGGTTTTGTCGCCATCATCAAAGTTGCTCTGCAGAGGAAGTGTATCATGCTCATGCTGTGCACGCCCAGGTATCAGGCCCCATGATAAAACTTGCCTACACACTGCAGCCCCGAGGGTTGCGTGACTTCTACAAGGCGCTACTGCCCAAAGTAATAATTTCCAGGGAGCATCAGAGTAAACAGTTAGGAAATAAAAAGTAAGAGGGGGGAAACCCCGCTGTCTTCAGATTTATGCTCTGGTGACATCTCACTGTCTGTTTTTATCAGCAGCACCGAGCTCAGTGTGCTCCTAATGCGATTTAAAGTAAAGTTATTTGACTTTGTGAATACAAACTGTGAAGAATCCAGGTGCTGTGTCTGCCAGATTCCTCCTTCTACAGTCAGTGGTTAGAGTCTGAGGGCCAGTGAAGCTGTCTGGTCCCTGTTTGCTTTATTTTTTTTTTGTGAGTGGGCTGGTTCTGTGTCTTGGAGTCTTCCTACAGGGAGCGCAGGGAAGAAGTTCGCACCAGTTTTGCCTCCAATCCAGTGGAGGTTTCAATAGCAGCAGCGCGGCAGGGGAGGGACGCACTGCCAGCACTCAGGATACCCACTCACACACACTCTCACACACACTCCTGCCCACTAGAGACCAGTTAAATCCGCAAGAAAACTGCAAACACGCACCAGAGCAGTCGCCTAATCCGATTGATAGGCACCAACAATAGAAGTGAAAACTGAGGGAACTACTGGACACTGTAGAGGACAACTTGTGTTTTGATTTTTCTTTTAATTCGCTTTAGTTTTAAGGCACTTTTTTCTTTTTTAAATCTTGGTGATATCAGAGAGAGAGAGCAAGAAGCGCCATCCGTCAGATAACTTCGCCGTTTCATATTCTGAAAGGTAAGACATGTAAAGATTGTATTTTTACGCATGATTTTAGCGGTGCGTCTGACCCAGAGCTTCTAGGAAATTAACTTCCTCTTCCTTTATCTTAAACTTTCCTACAGCTCTTATTTTCTAACGCGCATAAAAGCTGCATATAAATTCAGAGCCCGGACTCCCCGAGTAAAGTGGTGCCTTTGAAACGGCTGCCAGAGAGAGAAAGAGAGGGGAAGAGGTTTTTGCGGTTTACAACTCCGGGAAGTTAAAAAGTTTCAAACACATTTCAATCAAGCCCGAACTCGCATGCTTTTTTAATCTGAGTTAAATTTCTGGTTTGGGCTGTAGATGTGACAGCGCACGGAAATGCACGGTGCTGATGAGGACCGTGATGAACTTTAGAGGCTTGCTTTTGTGCCTCCCGATCGGTTCCCATGCTCCCAGGGGTGACACGGCACCCAATACGGCGATTTATTAATACAAGCAGTATTTCTAACGGCCTGTGCGCAATGTGCGTGGTGCTCTCCATCCACGCTTTGAGTTGCAAAGTGCAATTTGGATACATATTTGTGCTTTTACGCACCTGTAAGAGCCCATGTGAGAGGCGCGCTTATTCAGGATCATTTTTCATCTAACTGAAATATATTTTCAGTTGTTTTGATAAAAATGAACCAAGGCAGATTAATGACACTTTAGCTCATGTTGGGAGTTTTTCTCTTCCCATCCGGTGCATGTGAGAGCCGTGTTTTTCCTCTCAGTCGGTGTTTAATGAGAGACATACCCGGAGTGGGGATTTGAATAACTGTATTTAGTAGCAGGGTGAAGCCACACTGCCTCCCTTCTACTTTCTCAGGAGAATGAATCATGAACAAAAAAAGTCTTAAAATGGGAAGGTCTGCGTCGCATACCGTAACTAAACCGTGATTTGCATATGAAAACTCTCCGGCTGAAAGAATTCCGCCAGTGTTGCTATAGCCGTTCGCGTCCAGAGAAGTGACAGGCTGCGGTGTGTGTGTGTGTATATATATACAGTCTCCTCCGCGCTGTCACACATCCAGAGTCACTGGTGGAAGATTAAGGACGCAAAGTTTTTTATTTCCTTGTTAAATTATTCATCATATCCACACACACACACACTCACACACACACACACTCTGCTCCCAGTCCCCGGGCACATTCACTTTGCAAAGCCCCTCATTATGCTCCCTCAGATGGACACAAGCAGGAGGCAGGGCGGCTCACACGTCGCTGCTGAACAGGGCTTTCTGTGGAGCACAACATAACGGATCATGATTGACTCATTTCCCACGACGCAGCCAGGCCCCCGTGCATGTATGTGTGCATGCCTTGGGATGATGGGCAGTGGGTGGATGACTTTCCCATGGGGGCATTTTCTCTTGTAATCTTTAATCACCCTCTGCAGCCACAATGCCAGCACATCAGTCAGAGCCACCACCACCACCACTCCCCCCTTCCACCCCTCAATTCTATCTGAATGGTTTTTTTAAAGGCAGAAAGCGGCCCTGCGACCTGACCCTCCTCGTAGACACATTCCAGGATGCAGTGCTAAATGCAAGCTCCAGAGATGGACTATAAAGAGAGGGGTGGAGGAGGGGAGGGCGAGGAGGAAAAGGGAAACTGGGCTCTCCTTTCCATTATGCTATTGTGCCAGCTTTCGTGGTTCTGATGATGTGGATAGTTCAGAAACTCAAACTGTGAGTGATGTTGTGGATGGCGAGGAGACAGGTCCCGAGCGATGATTTAGACTTATACACAGAGAGTGGAGGAATGCAATGGTTTGGACACACACGTATGGACATACACACACCAGATAAAAATCTCCATTCTTGGATCGGAGCCCTCACCACAGTCTCTACCAATTCATTAATGAGCTGTTTAGCTGTCCAAGAGTACCAGACCTGCTTTGGTTTGGCCTGCCTATAGAACAGGTCCAGGTCCTATGTGGTTCCATCCTTGGCTTCTAGCCCCCCATATACTCCACTCACTCCCATCCCCACACTGGCCCTGAAGTGACAGCAGTGATGGAGCTCGCTGCTGAGGACCCACCATAAATCTGCCTTCAGACTTCCTTAACGAAAACACACAGAGGCTTCGGGTCCTGCGAGCCGCTGCCAGGCGTCTTGTTGGGTGGAATCCGAAATGTCTCTTTATTTGTGTTGAAATTAAACTGTCTTTTATTCCCTCCCGTTCTGTTAATGAGCTCCATGTGGCAGCAGGCAGGAGGCTTATCCGTCTTGACAAGGAGCTGGAGGGGAGGAGAGAGGGAGAGGGACCGGTTAAACAAAGTGAGGGGAGAAAGGGGAGGTCAGGAGCAGTTTGGTGCACACATGCACGAGCACATACGTGCATGCACACATATGATGCTGGGATGCACGCATGTGTTCTGCTCCACCGCCATACATGGAAACAGTGTGCCTATATTCAATGTGGAAATACACTCACACACAGACTTGATCAGGTGGATGAAAGTTGTTAATTTTTTTCCGCTTTAATCATGAGTAGACTGTGCATGATTTCGCCTTTGATTGATGTCCCAGAAAATATTGCGTCCATCTGGGAGATGTAAAGACTAAGTGTGAACATTTTGTTTTGGCTTTGTACACGATTTGCTTGTAATGACCCCAAATTAGAGCAGGGGTCAAAGCTGTTATAGAAGTAATTCAAATGAAGGGATGCCATTCCTCACATCACACAGGAATGAAGACAGGGTGTGGGGCCATTTTTGCGTTCTTGCTTCATAAGATTGTAGCAACCTAATCGGCAGAGAAAATGCTGGCACATTTGTACATTTTTGTGCTGTTGATACGCTGAAACTTCACATTTCAACAACAATGTGTGGTTAGGTTTGGGCACAAAAACACTTGGTTATGGTTAGGAAAACATCATGATTTAGCTTAATATATTCAGTTGCGGGGGCACAATCCCAGCAGGAACAGGAGCAATGTCTCTGTAAAAAAATATGTTTTTTTGTGGCACTATCTCGTCAGGTCACGCAGCAAATTCTCAGTAAAAACAATCACTTTTCGTGGCACTGTCCTGGCAGGAACTGAGCAATATCTGGGTAAAAACAATCACTATTTGTGGCACTACCCAGCACGAAATGCAGTGATGTCGTGGTTGAAAACGTATGCTTTCGTGGCGCTATCCTGGCAGGAAATGCAGCAATGTCTCAGTTAAAAACATATGCTTTTCGTGGCACTATCCCTGGTGGAAAAACAGTGACGAGGGGCTACAAAACAACCACATTTGGTGACTAAAGAGCTGCTGGAAACACTCGCTAAAACACAACTGGTTTTGCTGGTCTTGAACTGTGTTCTGCAGTGGTTTGCAGCTTGGCAGGCATCTCACCGAGGTGTTAAGCCATCCATCTTCCTCTCTACCTCCCAATGTCAAAGTCAGCTCATACACTCCATCACTTTACATTGATATGAAGCATGAAATGAAATGAAACATATTCATGGTGTACAGAAACACACAGTGCCAACATTTTCTTCTGGCAACTGGGCCGACTGTAGATGTGTCAAAGACAGCCATGGGAATGAAGATCATCACTACTTCCTCTGTTGGTGAAACCATTGCAAGCTGCATTTGTCCTTTAATCCTATTACACAGATTCCACAGCTTGCCAATTAGGATATGCAGGATGTTTTCCACCCGCAATGCTTAGCAAATTCCACTAAAAGTGAAACAAAAAACTATAAATGTATAAATAAACAGATAAAAAGCAACAGCAAAACAAAGTTGACACGATTGCGGGTGACTTTGCCTTAAAATTATCCGCTCCTCAAATTGCGATCATACATTCTTCCCTGTTCTAATTAAACATTAGACTTTATTTGTTCCAGATGCAGCTTTTTTTATGTGTTATTTTGGTAGGGAAACTCTGTGGCATGAGAATGGTGCAGGCCCGCAAGTAAAAGTAGATCCAGCGCAGCTTGTGTGACCATGTTGACTCTGCGCTGGTCCATGTAACCGCAGTGACCCCAACACTGCTGCTCTAATATTCAGATGTCATCTCTCTGCAGTATATATTGTGAGTACAGACTGAGTGGTTCGGCGCATGTGGCACAAGTAAAAGGTTCAGTCATAGGGTTTAAATCAGTAGTGTCACATGTGAGGAGCACATTGAAAGCACACATCAAATGTGCTAATGACAGTGGTGATAAAACCCTTACTGTATGAGTGATAGCAGACATTATGTGTAATGACATCAGTGTGGTGGACAGAGCCGGCCAGGGATGAGGCCCTCGCTGTGTCTGTGTGGTGTTTGGGGATGTTGGAATGAAAGACAGCTCTGAGCAGCTCTGTACATACCACCTCAGCGCTGTCTTGAGTATTAATAGACATGTCTTTGTTCCAAGTGACACGCTTCTGAAGTGGAATGAGACAAGCTGAGGCGATAAGGATCTCCTCTCTCTGTGTGAGTCAAACCTCAAAGTACCACTTAGGCGGCTTTGCTTCTGCTCTCTGAAGTTTGGCGAGCCGACGGGAGGCCGGGCTCAGACAACAGCAGAGACGGAGACACTGACAGGAGCTGTCAAGGGCTTTTTCCCCTGCTCGTGTTTTTAGAGGACGATAATGCAGAAATGAAGTTTGTAGTCGTCCAGGCCTGAGCCCTCTGGTTTTACTTATCTGCCTCTGCTTAGGGAGGAAACGGGCGAGGAGAGAAGACAGAGAGTAAAGTTAAACGACTGTGTGTACAAGTGTGAAAGAGAAAGAGATTATTTGTTGATGAAAAAACTGTGATCAAGGAGAAGAGACAGACAAGGGAGGGTGAGCGGAGAAAGGGGGAGGGAGAGGGGTCATTAAAAGGACACCATCTCGCTTGCAGTAAATGGCAGTAAAGTATCTGGCTAATCTGCCATCATTACGCTGATTAAATCACCAGGGATTTGGCGTTCCCATCAGCTGCAATCAATGGGGCAAAATCAATAGACAGGGGATACGTGAGAGGCTCTCAGCCACGGTCAAGCTGCACCTCGTCCTGAGCCACAGCTCCATCTGTGGACTGCACCACTAAACATTTTTATATTAGCGTCAATAAAAGTTAAATGACATGGATTTGGGGATTTTTATATTAACCGTTTTATGAAATAGTGCGGTTCCCTGGAGTTTGTAGCCATGTCTTTTCCCTCACACGTCTGTATTTAAATCTAATCCCTCTTCCTCTCTGTGGCCAGCAGCACTCATTCACTCTCCCCTTACTTTTTTCCTCTCACTTATTGATTCACCTCAAAGATGGCGCCTGTGCTGTCACCCAGTTTTAATGTTCGGACCTAAATGTTAATTAAGGTTAAAACTGAAAGGAAAACAAGTCAGGAAAACATAAAATAAAATATGTAGTGGAAACAAATTAAAGCAGAGCCCCATTAAAGACACAGCAATGCCTCTTGCCAAAGTCTCAGTGTTGCCAAGTAGAACTCACTAAGCACAGTTTTTCTGTTTTAAGATTATGCCAGAACGAAAGGAAACAAAAAGGATGCCAAAAAAAGCAATTCAGAACTCCCATGGCAAAACAAAAAGACATTTTAAACACATTCAAACAGATGTAAGCCACCAACATTGATTAATAATGTGAAATACAGAAATACATTTTTATAAATAAAATAGTTCTCTAGTGGAGAGTTATAGCCTGTAAGAATATTGATGCCACTCTCATGTCTTTATGCTAAACATTAGCTTATCTTAACATAACATAAAGACTGAAAATGGGGTAACGGCTAGCTTGCCTTCGTCCAAATTTAACAAAATCTGCCTACCAGTTTTATTTTATCATTCATTTATGTTTGGTTTTACTGTAAAGATATTTTGAAGTGCACCATTTGTTTTCTTGCAGAAAGTTAGATATGGAGATTGATACCACTCTCATATCTGTACATTAATTATGAAGCTAGTGACAGGAGTTGATTAGCTTAGCTTAGCTTAGCTTAGCATCTTAACATAGGCTACCACAAAAACTGGAAACAGGTTAACAGCTTGTCTGGCTTTGTCTAAAGGTCATAAAATCCACCTACTAGTTTTTACCTTTACCATTCAGCAATGTTTGATTTTACTAAAAAGGATAGTTTGATATTTATATAAAGCTAGTGAGAGGAGTTGATTAGCTTATCTTAGCGTTAAGACTGGAAGCAGGGGGGAACAGTTAATGTTAGCCTGGCTTTGGCTTAAGGTAACAGTTGCATTTGTTATGTTTGGATTTACTGTAAAGGAATAGTTTGACATTCAAGGAAGTCAGTTTTCTTTCAGAGACTTAAATGAGAAGATTTATATTACTCTCATGTCTGCATGCTAAATATTAGCTTATCTTAACATAGCCTAGCATAAAATCAAGAAAGGGGTTAACGGCTAGCCTGTTTTTGTATAAAGGTGACAAAATGTGCCTGCTAGTTTTTAATTTAATCATTAACTTATGGTTGATTTTACTATAAAGCATAGTTTGATGTTGAAGCTAGTGACAAGAGTTGCTTAGCTTAGCGTAAAGACTGAAAGCAGGGGGAAATAGCTAATGTTAGCCTAGCTTTGTCTCAAGGTGACAAAATCCGAATGTCTTTTTTTTATCATTAAGTGTTGGATTTAGTGTGAAGGAATAGTTTGACATCTTAGGAAAGACATTTTCTTTCCAGGAGTTAGATGAGAAGATTGATATCAGTCTCATGTCTGTATGCTAAATATTAACGTTCCCTCTTATCTTAACATAGCCTGGCATAAGGACTGGAAACGGGCTAACAGCTAGCCTGGTTTTGTATGTGACAATATGCCTTCTAGTGTTTACATTTATCATTAAGTTATGTTTGATTTGACTATAAAGGATGGTTTGATATTTATATATGAAGCTAGTGACAGGACTTGATTAGCTTAGCATAGCATACGGACTAAAATCAGGTGGAAACAGCTAGCCTAGCTCTGCCCAAAAGTAACAAAATCAGATTTTTTTCCGTCTATCATTAAGTTGTTTGGATTTACTGTAAAGTTTGTGTGGTGTGACAGTTTGACATTTAAGGAAGTGTGTGTTTTAAAGTCTAATGAGAAGGCTGATAATTACCACTCTCAAATCTATACATTAAATAAGAAGCTAGTATCAAGAGTTGATTAGCTTAGCTTAGCATAAAGACTGGAAGCAGGGGAAAACAGCTAGCCCAGCTCTGTCCAAAGGTGAAAAACCTAGTAGCGCCCAAAGACTGAAAAAATAATGGGCATTGCCACCTTGACGTCCCTCACTGATTTGTGGACTCCCTTTTTGAAGCCTCCAGGTCGGCATTTTGGCTGTGGCCATCTTAGACTTTTTGAGCCAGATGTGACTCAAGGTGACCATATTTGATTGACATGGTGGAGCTGGGGAGGAGCGACGGATGTATCTGACCATTTAGCCTAGCTTAGGTCTTAATCATGCATAACTGTAAGTCTTGTATGTAATGTATCCCTCATACTGTTGTCATTGACAGGTAAATTAGCTATGGAGAGCAAAACTGTTCTTTGAGCCAGGCTGTAAACATGTTTATTTCTGCTGAAAATTTGGACATTTCAACATGGGGTTTATGGTGATTGACTTTTGGAGCCAGCCTCAAGTGGCCATTTGAGAAACTGCAGTTTTTGGCACTTCATGTTGGCTTCATTTTTCAGCTTTCAAGGTTACTGCTTGTCAGCAACTCTTAAACTCACAAATTAACACATTATGTCTCATTTTTTAAATCCTTACAAAAAGTAAATGTAGAAATGACATGTTTGGGTTAAAGGATGGTTATGTGCTGGACTATATTTTGACTAAGAGCAGTGTTTTCTCCCTCTAGCTGATAACTCATCATCTTTTTTTAACCCTCAGACAGCCAGGCTAGCTGTTTCCCCCTGTTTCCAGTCTTAATGTTAAGCTAGTCTGCTGGCTGTAGATTCATATTTACTGTACAGACATGAGAGAGGTAGTCTATTGATGTTCTCATCTAGCTCTCTACAAGAAAACAAATTAGCTTGTTTCCCCAGAACTTCAAACTATTCACTTAAAGTCAAACATAACTACGATAAAACCCTGTGCTTCTGTTTCCAAGTTGTACCATATCCTGTATGTGAAACCGAAGTATTATTTTCTTTGTCTTTCAGAATGAGGCAGTGTAAAGGATGGAGTGTGGTGGTGCTGCTGGTGCTGTTGGGTCTTGGAGCTTTTGCCCAGAAGCTGCCCACGAGAGACGAAGGCCTCTTCCAGATGCAGATCAGAGACAAGTCGCTGTTCCACGACTCCTCCGTCATCCCAGATGGAGCTGAGATCAGTGGCTACCTGTTCAGGGACACACCCAAAAGGTATGAGCTGCTCATACAAACAGTGGCTGAAAGAATGACATAACCATTAAGTGATCAAAAACATGTTATGAGTTATGAGTGCAAAAAGGGAGCCAGGTCCACCTTCTGCTGCTGACTGAGCCATAACAATCACCAAGGAAAACATTAAACTTGCTGATGGCCACTTAGATCAGATGTTGCTCTGAAACATGATCTATTATGTAGATGCAAAAACTAAATAATAAATGAGACAGTCGTGTTCGTGTAATTGAGTGTCTGTCAGCTCAGAGCGAGAGAGACCAAGGTCAGTGCTACAATAATACCATTACATACTACAGTCTCCCAACAGTCTGCTCAAGCATTTACCCCGAACATTATTTTGGATAACGTCAAAATGTGATGAAGCAATGTCAATATTGGGTCTTTTTAACCTGTTATTTTCCACAGGTACTACTTTGTGGTGGAAGAAGACAACACACCCCTGTCTGTGACCGTGACACCTTGTGATGCTCCTCTGGAGTGGAAACTGACTCTGCAGGAGCTGCCAGAAGAGGCCAGTGGAGAGGGATCAGGTATAATTGACATCAGGCAGCAGTGGAAGAGGTTAATGACACGTTGCGTGGAAATATCACTATCCCCCCCACACAATTAACCTACGCAGTGATGTTAGGCTTTGTGTTTTGGTGGGTTTTAATTAAGTCACAGTCGTAGTGTCTAGTCTGACCACTTATGATGTCTGACTCGGCCCAAGCTGACGTCTATAATTTCAGAGAAGGGCTCCACTCTAGTCACCCTGCTGAATCAAAGCCATTACATCCCTTTACTTAAGCTGTCTTGGTCTTCTTAAGGTAAATCCTGCTGCACTCTGTCTGTCTGTCTTCCTTCCTCTTCCTTAGCTCAGTCTTTTTTTTCTTGTCTGCCTCACATTAAAACTTTCTCCATCTGGAGGGTGTCCTTTCAACACAGCAGGTCTTGCCAGATGACCAAAGCAGTGGTTTAGAGCGTACGTGTGTGATGTGAGCATATATTTGAATATCAATACATGAGCACCTGCGTGTGTGTCTGTGCTCTTGTCAGATCAAATATTACAAAATGATTTATTGGGTTGTTACACTGTTAAAGACACGCACCTTGCCTCAAGAGAAAAGAATTCATCCCTAAGTAGAAAATTAATGTCAAATTCGGACCCAACACACGCAGCTTCGTTGGTAGAAGTCTGATTTCACTTCACACAGTGTTTTGGAGCAACAGTTGAACCAGTGAACTTCTTCCCGTCTTTGCAGCTCTTTTTGCTAAACGTCTCTAGTGGGAGTAAATCTTTGAGCATTAATTTTTAGTACACCACTGAGCACACTCTCTGGTTGACAAACATAATATTATGCTTGGGGCCGTCTCTCTCACGTAGAAGCTACAAGGCGCCTCTTTGTAGCACAGCTTCCCCGGAAAGGCCGAGTGAATGCTGGCCTGTGATCTTTGGGGATGTTTGGAGTGAAAACATGGCTGCCATGTGAGGGGCTAATCGTCCATGAGGCTTGCGGAGCTTCATCGTGACCTTGCAGCATCAACATTTTTAGCATGGGAAGAAATAATTTTTCATCAAAGCCAAAAATGAAATAGAAGAAAAATATTGTAAAGGTCATGACTACAGATCGGATTCAGTATCATGGAAGGAGCTCATGTTGTGCCTATTTGTTTTCCAGGGGAGCCTGAACCTCTGGACCAGCAGAAACAGCAGGTGACCGTAGACGAGGGGACCGAGCTCTTCACCTACAAGGGTAACGATGTGGAAGCCTATGTGGCCACCAGCACGCCCTCTGGCCTCTATCAGCTGGAGCTGCTGTCCACAGAGAAAGACAGCAACTTCAAGGTGTACGCAACCACAACTCCAGAGTCTGACCAGCCCTACCCGGAGCTGCCCTACGACCCTCGAGTGGATGTGACCGCACTGGGCCGTACCACTGTCACCCTGGCTTGGAAGCCGACACCGACGGGCTCTCTGATGGGCCAGCCTGTCCAGTATTGTGTAGTGATCAACAAGGAGCACAATTTCAAGAGCATGTGCGCTGCTGAAGCCAAGATGAGCGTTGATGATGCCTTCATGCTAGCTCCAAAACCTGGCAGAGACTTTAGCCCGTTTGACTTTGCCCACTTTGGCTTTGTGCCCTCTGACAATGGGTTTGGCAAGGACAGAGGCCTCACAAGTAACAAGATCTCACGGGCGTATGCAGTTAAGCCCAGAGCATCAGACATTCAGAAGGTGTGCATTGGCAATAAAAACATTTTCACTGTGTCAGACCTGAAGCCAGACACACAGTACTACTTTGACGTGTTTGCTGTGAACTCTGCAACCAACACCAGCACAGCATACGTGGGAACATTTGCCCGCACTAAAGAGGAAGCTCGCCAGAAGACGGTGGAGCTGAAGGACGGCAAAGTATCGGATGTTTTTATCAAGAGAAAGGGCAGCAAGTTCCTGCGCTTTGCTCCGGTGTCTTCCCATCAAAGGGTCACTCTATTTGTCCACACATGTCTGGACGCCGTGCAGGTGCAGGTGAGGCGTGACGGCAAGTTGCTGCTCTCCCAGAACGTGGAGGGTGTACGGCAGTTCCAGCTGCGAGGAAAGCCAAAAGCCAAGTACCTGATCCGTTTGCGGGGCAGCAGGAAAGGGGCCTCCACTTTGAAGGTGCTAGCCACCACAAGACCCAGCAGCAAGCAGCCCTTCCCGTCACTTCCGGAGGATACGCGCATCAAAGCCTTTGACAAGCTGCGCACCTGCTCCTCCGCCACCGTGGCCTGGCTGGGCACGCAGGATCGCAACAAATACTGCATTTACCGCAAAGAGGTAGCTGACAATTACGGCGAGGAGCAGCGACGCCGGGAACAAAACCAGTGCGCTGGGCCAGAGACCCGCAGGAAGTCAGAAAAGGTCCTGTGCAAGTACTTCCACAGTCCGAACCTGCAGAAAGCTGTGACCACAGAGACCATCACAGGTCTGGAACCAGGCAAGACCTACCTGCTGGACGTTTACGTGGTGGGACACAGTGGTCACTCAGTGAAATACCAGAGCAAACTGGTGAAAACAAGGAAATACTGCTAAATGACTCTGCAAAGAATAAATCTATTATAAATATATATATTAAATAAGTTTATTTAACTCTAAGTGATATTCTACTAAGGAGTGTATACAGACTGACTACTCACACAGCGGATGGGCCTGTGGCAGTGACTGAACTGTTTGTAGAGAGAGATATCAACCTGTATATTTATGTTTACATTTCATTGTGGCACCTCTGGGTGGCCCAAAGTGTGGGGTGCTTCGTTACCGGGCTTGTCGTCTTGACATGATGTTGCCACTGGGGAGGCAGAACTTCAAAGAAGATCATCTTTCATCCTGTATGTTTCTTTGTCGCTGCATGACATTTGCTTTTGTCCGTCATATTTGTGCATTCCTTCAGTTTCAAGTCACCGGAGGAGATACAGTAGCTACCCGCGTTGTATAGATCTCTCACTGCATATTCACTACATGTTTTAGGAGGAATTTAAATTATTTTATACTTTTTTCGTCTCTCTTTTTGATTGTCTGTTTTTATTGATGACAATAATAACTGTTACGAGGAAATTCCAGTTTTATGAGGAAGTTGTCGTAGTTCAGACATTCCCTTATGTATCTCAGCCAGTGTTCGCTCTAGAGCCCATCTTGTAAATGTGTTCTGTGCTGGAGATCTGTGTTATTATCACTGTATCGCTGTGTGTGTCACATGTACAGAGTTGTCCTGCCAATATTCATGTACATAAACACTAAATATAGAACGAGTAATCCCTCTGTCACCCCGGGTGTCATGTTCTTTTGCCAAGCAGTTAACATCACAGTCATGGCTCCAGAGATGAAAGAGCACATTGCGTATTGTGTTTATAGACACAGACGTCTAAATTAGGGTTGCATAAGCAGAACTTGATACATGGAGTGATTTGAAATGATAACTTGATCCTCAAAATGATTTGTGACAAGTAGAGGCCGACAGAGGATGAATTATTTGCTGGAAATAACTTTCAAGACACAAGTGGTGCTCAAGCTCTACTAAAAAAATATTACCTCTTGGCACCGTTGTTTGCAGTCAGATCAGTGTCTCATTGACTGACATCCTCATAGATGTACAGTAATAAATCAGTGCGTCTCAGCACACTTATGAGTGCGTCTCTATATTTTATGTTGAGGAATTTAAAAACAAAAAAAGCAAACTTAGTAGTGGTCTCACTTAAGAAAGTCAAAACAGAAAAGTTTGTTTTATCCCAGGGAGTACAGAGCATGTGTTTCACATGGTAAAACAGTTACACTTTATACAGCAGTGCTCTGTACACTGATCTCCTTGATGGTGAAGTACAAATGCAGCCACACAGGATGTTGTCAGTTAGGAAATTTGAGGTTCATACATGAAATGTTTGATCTCAGTGGGTGGAGAAACAGGTCTAAAGATTCAGGGTCTACAGTACTGAAATAACTCTTACCGTGACTTGTTTATATAATTTGTGTTATATAATATAACAAACCATTTATTGTGTTCATCTTCTTTTTTAGGTTAAAGTGACGCCATGTAACAGATATAATATAGACATAATATAACCCTCCCTTTGATTCTACAAATTAAAGGTTGGATTCATAAGCAATAGAGTGCACCATAAAAACATATATCACAATATTTTTCTTACCATATAGGTGGGTATATTCTGTATACCTGTGTACACCCACTACTCCACCACTGCTGCTAATTTCAAATAAGTCCATCACTTTGCTGTAATGCAAATGTAATGTAAAATCAGCAAAAAACCTTGCGATATTTCAACATTCAAAACCTGAGATGATTTAAATTAGAATAATGATATGATATTGAAATATTGCTCAGCTTTAAGTGCTACAATCATACTTGGTATCGTTATGACCAGCAGTGTATCTGACATTACTGAGTCAGTTTGCCAACTTTGTAATATTGCTTTACTTGTGCTTCTGCCACAATATGCTAGCACGTCACAGATAAACTTTTAAAATAAATATGGTAGTTTTTTATTTTTTATTTTTTTTAATTCTTTTAAGACTGCTAACAAATGCAATAAAATGTGGAAATGTATTTAGTTATAACAACTAAGCAGGTTACTTCCACTGCTGTCTGTAGCCGTGCAGAGAAAAGTGGCAAAGTAAGATTGTTTTCTTTGTGACATCGACGCACTAACATGCCAAAGAGCTGCTGTACGACTGACATGCTCATTTTAAGCGCAGGCTTGACCACTTTAAAGAACTTTACCTATACTCGTATTTAAATTATTTTAGTATGAAGGTAGTGGTATCATATTCATGAGTTTTCGCTCAAGGATTCAAAATAATTGAACGTCATGTTGGCCTCAATATTCTTCAATTGAAATGTAACTCAGTGTTGTGAATGAACCAGAATGGATAAAAACCTGAAGCTCACTCAAGATTTTGTCGTGCACAGGTCACAGAATGCACACCACCTTTCCCCCAAACAAAGATGGCGGAGATCTTGTTGCTTCACTTTGACTTTGAAAATATCTATCAAGAGTTTGCAAGCATGAGCTTACATTAGCCACCATAAGCTTCTGGTCATACTAGATAAAGTAAGGTTGTAGCAGTAACACCCACGAATGTATTAAAGTGACGAATGATGCATTTTATTGCTTAGGAATTCAACTTTTTATTTGTAAGAGGAAGAATAAGTTATTTCTTCTTTTAGAAGTTACATAGTTTTGTCTTCAAACAGAAAGATAATTAAGATTTTTGCTCTTGATTTTTGGATATTTTTTTAATGACACCATTTCAAAATTAAAAAAAAGAAAAGAAACTGGTGATACTACACAGGCCACCATCTCTGAAGCAATCTTTCTGTTCACCTACCCCTACTTAAGTGCGTACACTTAAAAAAACACAAGCTCCAAATTTGGGAGAATGGGGTGACTTGCAATAGTATTTAACCATTAGACACAGTTAACCACAAATAAGCAAAGAGAAAAGCCAGACACACATCAGTGCACATATCCACACGTTCCAATTAAGAGTAGTCTCAGGTGAATGGAAATGCTCTCTCTGTTGTGGCCAAGAAAAGCAGCTGTTGCTCTTGAATTGCCATGTTTCCATCCCGACCCTGACTCTGGGTAGCTGCACTCAGATTCATCGCCACAACTCACTGTCAATCACACGCTCCTGGTCAGAGGAAATGCAGGGAGGCTTCACCTGGCTTCCATTAACCTGCCATTGCCCTGGAATAATGTGGAGGAGCTTCCAGAGAGCTGTGAGAGTGTCATGGATATCCCTGTAAAGTGCCACTAATAAAGCTGGCCAGCTCTGCTCAAATGTTATCCTGCATGTGTGAATGAGATCTGCTGTGAAGGCCTTGACGTCGTTAAAGAATCCCCTGCTCTCTGGTCAACTCGAGAGGTCTAAGATGGAAAAAATGCACAGACACTTCTATTTTGCCAGCGTGCTTCAGGAGATCTCCTCACAAACACTCACGCAAACATACGCATACAGAGAAACCTCTATCCGAGAGCTAACCATCTGCAGGGCTGTCCGTGTTTATCTTCTGCGTGGTAATGAGCGCAGGGCTTTGATGTATGAGTTTGTATATATGTGTGCACATGGAGCAGGGTAAGGAGTGGAGACAGACATGTAGTGCCCGGGTAAGTGGTGGAGTAATCACAGCAGTGCACGAGAGACCTGGCTCTGATTCCTGGTTTGGTTAGTTTGACTTGCCACCACATTGGATTCAGACTGATGTGAGGGACAAGCCTGAGCAGATGAAACAAGCTCATAACGTCTCGGTTAAACTGTGGATGTAAATGACTGACGGACTCATAGTGCCAGAAAAGTTGAGCTTTGTACATTGAATAAATACCCCAAGTCATAAATTCAACACTTTTGTTTTTGCTCCCATTTTTCATGAGTTTAGATCAAAGATCTGAGACTTAATATGCAGGAAATGTGCCACAGATGCTGCATTGCAGAATGGCCTTTTATTGCAACCAGCCTGAGGCACACCTGTGTCGTAATCATGCAGTTTAATCAGCATCTTGATATGACACACCTGTTAGGTGGAAACAGAGGAGTGCTCACTGACATTTTAACAAAAAAAAATTTGAGAGCAACATTGGAAAATAACTCTTTTGTGTGCATAGAAAAAGTCTAAGATCTTTAAATGTCCAGTGTGTAGGATCTTTGCAGATAAATACACTGCAACACACTTCTAGCGGGTCAGAAGTGATGATTGAGAGGGATTACTTTCATATGAGTCCATACTTTATTTGCTAAGGAAAACCCTGCAAGGTGTAGGCTACCTTTAATTCAAACTTGTGCACTTTCAAGAAAAAGTTTGCCACCACCTTGTATGATAAATAGGCCAAGAAGCTGCAGCCTACAGATTAGCTTAGCATAAAGACTGGAAACAGGGGGAACACGTAGCCTGGCAGCAACTCTAAATCTCACTGATTAACATGTTAAAAGAGCACAGTAACAAATTAAACAAAACAAATGAGACATAATGACAAATTAGTGAACTTTGAAGGGGCTGGAACGTGAATTTTTTAAACATTTGGACATGGCCAAGGCTGGCTGTTTGTGATAAGATAAGCTGGCTGATAGTTTAGTATATTCATCACACAGATAAAGGAGTCATATCAGTCTTTAGTTCTCAAGAAGGCAAATAAGTGTATTTTCCAAAATGTTGAATTATTCCCTCAAAAATCCAAACTATTTCTCCTCTCTGTTTCATTAACTTTGTCAGGAGATGAAAAAGCAGCATTTGAAGAAGCCATTCAGATCCGGCCTTCAGCATGATCCAACTCTGGAAAATAAAAATTATATTTAATATCCGATTCTTCTCATTCCGCTGGATATGGTCTGCGGTTGAGCAGCGGCATTTGTCAATGAAGTGTTCAGGATCATGATACTGCCAGCTAATCGAGGTAGTGGCCCATGAATAATGTCATTATTAAAGATGTAGTCCAACATCTTTGGAAATATGCTTCCTGACTTTCTTGCTGAGTGACAGAAAAGATTAATACCATGTAGTCGACTGTATTAGACCTTTTCCACCAAAATTAACGCTGTTTTTTAAACATGGGTAAACCTGTTGAAAAAGGTGTATAGACTCCTTTCCAATTGCCAGTAGACCAGAGCTTTGTACACGGCTCTGCAGCAGACGAATGTGCCTCTATGTTTGTGGGAGGTTTATTTTGGTGTGTCACGTTCGACATCACAGACAACAGGTTAGTAACAGTAGAACGCAGCATCGAGGCCAATAAAAAGGTTATTTCTTTTAGTCTCTCTTTCAAACTCGGAGCAGATTAACTTGAAACGATGTTTGAGTGCTGCTCGGGTGGAGACGGACGGTATGTTGTGGTGCCGCGTCATTGCATCTCGCAGATTAAGAGGCTAAAATGAATGCGTTCACCTGGGTGTTGTGTTTCCATCAATGCTGATCAGAGCCGGAGCCGATTAATCCCCATGACTACTGAAGAGTCATGAGACCCAGGTGTGAATGCCGATTGTAACCTTTCCCATTGCATTAAAAAGCCAGATGTTAGTGGGTGGAAAAGGGGCTTATGTCTGTATGCAAGGAGTCAATTATCTTAGCTTAGCATAAAGACTTCAAACAGGTGCTGGTAGTCTGATTTTTTTTTTTAGCATTCAGATATAACTGAGCTGGCTTTTTCCCCCACACCATCCAGTCTTTAAACTACACTATGTGTAGCGTTTCCTGGCTTTAAATTCATGTTCAACAAACAGATATGAGAGTTATATCAATCTTCTCATCTGACTCTCGGTAAGAAAGCAAGTAAGATTATTTCCCAAATTGTTAAACTATTCCTCTCAGTTAATAACCCTCACACAGCCAGTTTCTCCACGTTTTGGACAAAACAATGTCACAGATGTGCTTCAACAGTTGTAATGTGTAACAGTATAACTCCCACCACCACCACCACCACCGTCCCTTTACGAGGGGCTTTAGGACTTGGCATTTGTGAGCGTGTTTTGTGTGAGCGTGCGTGAATGCACTTGCTGCTCAACTTAAAGCTGAGTGACACTTTTGGACAGAGATCGCGAAAAGGGAGGAGAGGCTCGAGCTGAATCCAAACAGAGACAGACAGCAAACAGACGGACACGCTGGGAGGGCTTTGACTGTAACTCCTACAGCAGAGAAAAGCAGTGAAACACTGGTGAGTGTAAAAAGCTCAATGAAGGGCTCCTGCCATCTCTGGGGTTGGTGCTACGCTGGAGAGTTGATTGAGCCTTACACTGGTGCCACTGTCTTAGAAATCTCCAAAGCAAACAGTGTGAAATGAAATTATGACGCTTTAAAATCTCACACACGCACACAGAGAGGGAGCCCCGGCTGCGGAGTAAAGAGACCATGATGAAAATGATTCCACTTCAGCGGCTCTGGGGATAGATCATTGTTGAGGCTCAAGTCCAAACCAGCTCTACATAGCTCTGATTTAGCAGAGGGCCAGGGAGAAATCGGAGGCTTCCTTCCAAACCCATCCTGACCAAGAGCCCATTCCCAGGAAGGGTGGAGAGGGACCAGTGGCCCTCGGGCATTGCCCGTCTCAGCCGATCTCCATTAGGATAACTCAAGCAGTGGACAAAATAATGACTGGCTCCTGAACATGATTTTCATTTAATCCCACTGTATATTTAACTCTAAGGTCAGTTTTATCATCATACACAGATATGAAGTATCCTGGACACATGATATGCACTGGAGGATCCCTGGATGAGGATCTTGTTATGATGCACTTGAATGTGATCTGTGTGTGAGTGTGTGTGTCTATTTGTGTGTGCGGATCAGCCTTGTGTGTTTGTGTACTCACTGCCATCGCTCCCTCTCGCCCAAGCTGCATAGGGGTGGTCCCACTGCTCTCTTGTGCTCGTGAAATCACTTCTAAGTGCCTGTAATTTCTCACGCTTCATCAGTACTGTAATTTTCAAAAGGCTCCCTCTGAAGACCCTCCTTTAGTGGCGACCTGGGGTTGTCAAATGAAAACATCATTTATCCAGTGACCTCGGAGCTTCAGGAAATGGTTTGCTGGCTATTCAGCGACAGCCTTGAAATAGGGAGCTGTGGTGAGGGACTGCGGGGGTTTGTGAAACATGAAACAAAAGGTGGTCTGGCCCCTCAATCTACAGTATCAGGTTTGAGAGATTTGAGAAAAATGCACACATCCATTTGGAAAATCTTGTATGGAACCATTTGTATGTTTGCCAAACTGAGGTTTTCCTCCAGTGAAAATATTTACTTTAAAAAAAAAAGAAACTCTGAAAGTATTTATTTCAATGCAGTCCTTTCCTTCACCATGTCCTAAATGTGGTTTCTGTAGTTTTTGGCCCTCAGAGACTCAACTGGCAGTCCAGCCACTGAGTGGCTCAGTTCCACGGCTGGGTACTTTCAGGTTCAAAGTCTTGGTCCTGTGGGACTGATGATCCAAATTTCTTTGTTTAGTTAAAAAAAATCTTTATCACGGAGATTTTCAAGTCTTCAATGCATCATTGTCTGCGAGAGCTGCTTTGTCCATGTGTAGGCTTTGTCATCACTTTATAAGGTCATTTATGGAAAGCTTCTTTCAGCCATACATGCCTGCATTAGTCAAAAATGGTGAAAGATGTTTGAGAACAATGGCTTGATGATGTGTGCTCCCACCGCAGTGAATAGCCAGACTTTACAAGAAAATAGCTGGTGATGAGTTTAGTGATTTTAAGACCTTAGCTTTTGGTGTGCTCCAATGCCACAGAAGATGTTGTTTATTAGTGTTTGTGTGTTTTATATCAGGAACAGGCTGTATGTTTTTCAGCCATGCTGGCAGTATGGCTTCATGAAGGAGAATAATAGTCTGTTGGACGCTCTGCCTTTAGTTCAGACTGAAATATCTCAATAACTGATGGATTGTTATGTAAAGACATTCATGTTCCATAGAGGATGGGCCCTTGAGTTTAATGACCCCTGGCTTTTCTTCCACTGCCACCATAAGGTTGGCATTTGTGGTTTTGAGTTTAATACCCCAACAACTATTGGACGGATTGTCCTGAAATTTAGAACAGACATTCACGTCCCCCTCACAATGAACTGTAATAACTTATATCCCTTACGTTTTCATCAAGTGGCATCATCAGGTTAAAATTTCAGTTTGCACGGTTCTTTGGTTTATGAGTAAATACTAGCAAAACTAATGGCGTTCTCATCAGCCTCAGCTGTACATGTGTTTAGCTCTAAAGATATTGCATGTTATTGTGCAAAACTATTTAAAATATTATAGCAACAAAATCATCAGCATGTTAGCATGCACCACTGTGCTGAGGTACAACGCTGCAAGCTGCTAGTGTGGCTGTCCTGTTTAAATCATAGACTGTATAAAATAATGGACGTTGCTATGGTGACATCACCCATTGGTTTGTGAACTGCTGTTTTGAACCCCTGTTGTTTCGCTTCTGCTGTAAATTTGGGCATTTTAATATCGGGGTCTACGAGGGATGGACTGGCTTCTAGAGCCAGCCTCAAGCGGCCATTAGAGGAGCTGCAGTTTAGGCACTTCTGTGTTAACTTAATTGTTCAGCCCCATAAGTTGCCGCTTGGCTTGAATCCTATCTGACTGCAAAATACTTTGTATCACACAGTTAAGGCCAGACTTTCTCAAATTGCAGTAAGGTGTTCGTTATTATTTTTGAACATTTCTAGGTACAAGTAGTTCACCTGGGCAAGCACGTGTGATGAACTCTGCCTGTGCATTTCACTGAAATCCTGCCTCCTAGTTTGTTCGTTGGCCAGGAAGTGACAGGTGTGAGTGAGTGACAGCAAAACTCCTGGTTTTGCTGCTGTTAAACTCGGCCCCCTTTTATTTCAAGTCATTAAGTATTTTCCCTGTTTTGGGGTTTTTCATTCACGGTGGAGAGATGCAAGAGAAACAAATTCAGGGGCTGAGTAGGCCTAACTGATGTACAAATTATCATTTTGTAAGTGAAGTAGTCCTTTAAAATGTTCAAATCATGATTATCATTCCTCTCACCATAATCTTGTAATGAGGTCCTGGCATTAGCAGGAAAGATCTGTGTGTGTGTGTTTCTGTGTGTCTTTTGTGCAGGTGTTGGAGATCAGAGCTGGTGGGGATAACCCTGGGATCTCAGTGAAAGCTGAGTGAAAGTTAATGGGATGGAGGGTCCTCAGAGGGCACAGAGGAAAAAAGGGGTCATGACATTTAATCGTCCTGCCCCGACAGGCCAAGGCACTGACAGCGAGGTCAGGGGGGACAGAAATGGACCAAGGAGGACACGGGTGGGGCAGACACACACAAAGGCCCTCTCAGTGCAGTGATCAGGCTTGTCACCCAATAAGTCTCCCTGAAACCCTCTCTTATGGCTTAACTCCCCGAAATACACCTGGAACATGACCCCGAGCCACTGATGACAACATCTCAAACACAATAGTGATCTAAGGGGGGAAAGAAATCCATCTTGAAGGACATGTTTGCCCAAATTTGAAGCGTAAACCCTTACCAGCAGACGGTAAAGTCTGACAAAGACACTGGAGCACACCAGCTCATTGACTCTGAGGTAAACATGTACATCATGATTCAGTCTTTGCCGTAATTGTCAACCAACGCTGGTCATTTGGACCAATCACGAAGCAGTCTGGCGCAGACCCACAACACAACAGGAAGCCATTGGCATAAACACGAGCTATAAACACAGTAAACAAAACCAACATAACGCTGACACAGTGCTGATTAAAGGGGGAAGACGTTTGCTGAAGAGGTGTTCACAGACAGAATACATACAAACAGTCAGTGATTAGAGACGATGCTAATCTCTCTGCGCAGGGTGAAAGTCAACAAATCAAGGTGAGTAGAGATAAAAAAGGACATAATGCAGATAATGCGAGGTTTGTCGGGTGCCTGATAGTTTCAGCATTTTCACACAAGCATATCCATAAGTTGTGTTTTTGCAGCAGAGTTGAAACCACATCCACTGCTGAGCATTTAGAGTATGTGGTTTGTCAGCGGAGGAAAAAAAGAGTCATCTGGCTTTACTTTGTGCACTTTTATTTTGAAATTTCAAGTTTTTCCTCTTAAAACAATCTAGTTTAAGATCCATCTCTTCAGCCTTTAAAATGAATTCTTTAAGCTCAAATAAATAAATAAACCTCAGATATATGTTTGAACTGAGCAGGACAGTAACACTTCTACTTCTTGAGGGGGGAATGTAACTGGTGTGGATAAAGAAATAGGAATGATGTGGCCGGTGCTGCCCCCAGAAATGTTTCATAGTAGTGGCCAGATGGGGCCACTAAAAATCTTGGGGTAGCACACCAAAACCAAAAGCCATAACTCAGTTTCAGGAATTCTATTATCCTGTTGAAGCTCATAGGCAATTTGAAAACTATGTCAGTATGAATCACATGATGACACACTTTAGTTAGGTTAAAGTTAATGTTACTGATTATAAATATAAAAGATAAAAATATACTTTATGAATCCCAGAAGGGAAATTCATTTTTTTCACTCTATTGTCATGTACACACAGGCATGCAATACCCACACATGCACAAACAGGACCTATACATGCATTAGGTGGAGAGATGTTGGAGCAGGGGGGGCTGCCTTGGACAGGCACCCTGAGCAGTTCAGGGTTCAGTGTCTTACTTAGGTGCACAGGGATGTGAACCGGCAAACCTCCTTTTCCCAACCCAAGTCCCTATGGACTGAGCTACTGCCACACCCTGACGTTTAGGCAACACATTCTCACTCCGACTTCGTCACATATCAACATTTAGTCATCGACCTCCCACGTCCACATACGACGTGCAAGGTACCCTGGGTGCGTTGGCTGTTGACATCCTGGGAGGCCGGGCCAAGTTCTGCCTGTTACATGCATTGTCTTCCTTCAAAATACACTTCTGTTTTTACAGGAAATTTACCGTTTACATACAGTCTCTTTTGAAATAAACGCAAATTGATGGGATTTTTTTTTTCTCCAACAACTAACGCACATGGTTGGGTTTAGGAAAAAAGAGCAGGGTTTGGCTTTATAATCTTACTGGACGTGAACACTGCTCTCTTGGGTGAAAGTCGGTGTTTGTTGGACCCATCCACCCTACTAGGACTTTCGCCGCCTTAACTTTCACTCTTGTCCCGCTGCGTTTCTCCCTGACACCTCCGAGTGCCGTTAAACTATAATGGTTCTGTCTGCGTATCGTCACGACTTCGCAGTGAGACCCAAGATTTAGGGGAGACTTGTGGGTACCCGTCGAGTCATTTTTCATCCAAATATGTTGAGGTGAGAGTTCAGGGGACCCCAATTAAAGTAGCCATGCCAGCTGTTATGTTGCCAAAGTTTAGCCGAACTTTGGAGCATTACTTAGCCCCATTTTAGACACAGATCGATACCAGTGGATCACAAGATACCTCTACCTTTGCACTGGCTTTTAAAAATGAGCCTCTAAAACACAGTAACACTGGCCTCCAATTGTTTTTGCCAGAGGGGGCAAGTGGAGGGGCCAACAATTGTGTCAGGGGGGCTATAACCTCCCTGCTGCCAGTCCCCCTTTGGGGCACCACTGGACATGGCACTCATCATTTTTATATAATGTGTAAATAATAATACTTGTATGCATTGTGTATTGTCATACTTGACTTATGTAAGAGGGCTTACATTGTGGAATTTTGACCTCTAACTCTTTTGGAGCCTTTTATAACCAGCAATATGAGAGTGCTGATTACATAATCAATATGGTATCAGTCACCATGAAGGGGGAATGGTAGATATGATCACACACTCAATTTCTGTTTGAATGTGGAGTGTTTGGTTCAGATGGTTTCTGAGCAGCCGGCGTCAGGCCAGAACAACCATCTGTCCCAGCAGCCTTTCACTGTTGGTAAATTGTGGTTTCGGGCCTGCTGAGCCGACTGTTTTAAACTGAAAGGGTCAGTCAGACCTCTGGTCGACTGCTTGTTGGTACAATGTGGTTTCAGAATTACAGAACAGATCAGTTCAAGCCAAAACACACAGCCATCCCAATATTCTGTGGTTTAAGAGGTTAATGGTGGACAAGGAAAATAATGGTGAGTGTTTTTCTGAGCTATGGGAAATGCATACATTATCATTGTAGTGTAGTTAATGTTCTGCATCTGCAGTCATTTACTGTGTAACCTGCCAATATTAATGGATCAGTGTTTGCAATGAGAATCTAACTGCTACACAAACTTTTTATGTAAAATAAGCACTGACTAAGAGTGCATGAGAGCTTCTGCATTGTATATGTTACAGTAAATATCTTCTTAACATGATGCATGACCAGTGTTAGGGAGTACATTTCATGGGGCTTGCTGGTGGTTCAACTGCATTCATATTTGCATAGTGATTCATGTACTTAAATTACAAACAGTTTGGGACGGTAAAAGGCAATGAATTACTTTTTGTTTTTATCTTACCATGTCTGTAATTGAACCCCTTTGACCACAATTAGTCATAAGTATTGATACTGCTATCTATTAACAAATGTTCAGAAAAGTTGTTGCACACCATTTTAGAAGTTACCTGACTAACTGAGCAATCCTGTTCAGTGCAACACTATCACCTAGACTCTAGTTTCTGTAAGGCAGGTGTCTGACTGATGGACACTGTTATAATTTCATATTGCATGCACAGTGTCAATGTTTTACCAAGTTGTTACTTTTTCTAAGTAGTTTTATTGAACCAAACTATATTTCTCCAGATGGTAACTTTGCTGTAGTTGCTGTAGTTTAATTATCCACAGAGGTCTCTTCTTCTCCAAAACAAACGGACCAGGTGAGTAAAAGCTGAATAAAGCAATTTCATATTACAAATCAGGATGGCATGGTGGTGCAGTGGTTAGCATTGTTGCTTTACAGCAAGAGGGCTCCTGATTGTACTCTGGGGTGGGGGAGTTTGCATGTTCTCCCTGTGTCAGTGTAGGTTTTCTCCAGGTACTCCAGCTTCCTCCCACAGTCCAAAGGTTAATTGGTTGTCTGTCTCTATGTGTCAGCCCTGTGATAGTCTGGTGACCTGTCCAGGGTATACTCCGCCTCCTGCCTAATGTCAGCTGGGATAGGCTCCCCCCACGACCCCCAACAGGATAAGTGGTCAGGTCGTTTCCCCACCGCATGCTAATGGTGCTCATCTTTTTTCTCTGACAACTTAAAGCCGCTATAAGGAACTTTTAACTGGATATGCAAAAGTCTCTTGTTTCTGCTGATGTCTGTGCGTGACCTACAACAGCAAATGAGACCATCACTGTGAAGATAAGCTATTTCTATATAGTGTATATCCATACCTTTAGGAAACTGTCTCCGGTCCGCCCCAGGTCGCTTCCAGGACGAAGCGATTTACGGCACTCAGACGGCACACGTCTTACCTAGCTGCTTACATTCATGGTGACTCTTATAAATAGTCGCTATTCCTCCTCCTCGACACAACGTCCGCAGGGAGTTAAAATAGCAGCAATCATCGGGTAAAAGTTCTGTGAAAGCACTGGACTCACCAACAGTCAGCCACGTCTCAGTCACACAGAGAAAATCCAATCCTCGGGAAGTCAGGAAATCCTTCAGGATAAACGTTTTGTTCGCTAGCGATCTAGCATTTACCAGCCCAATCCTGGCAGGAGCCGGCGGGTCCACGGCGTTAGCTGTCCGGGGAGCCACACACAGAGGCCGCAGGTTGCGCAGATTCACCCCGCGCCAGCGGGGACGAGGAGAGCAGGGGCCGCGGGGCTGGAACACCTCATCCGGGCCGACGACAGGTACCAGCCAGGCGTCGACAGGGTCCAGCGAGTGCCGAGAAATAAAGAGGCGAGGCACCGCTCCATACTCAGTCCAAGAAGCCGTGGAAGTGCTCGCCAAACAGGCCTTCAGCCTTACCAGCCGACCGCTGCGTTTACCCCGGCGGCGGTGGCGCTTACGCCGGAGAGGTGGAGCTGGGGCGCGGCAGAGGTGAGCTGGGATCCCCGATAGGAGCGGGGGCAAAGTTTTCCCGTCTTGTTGTTTCATTCATCCCCAAAACAAACACATGCGCGAGCCAGGTAAGCGTCTTTACGACAATACGCGCTAGAGCTCATGGGAAACGTAGGCTTCATTCCGGCAAAACACTACCGCTTTTGTCCAAATGGTCGCCAAAATCAACTCAAAATGAAAGTTCCTTGTAGGGGCTTTAATATCCAGATGTTCAGGTTGAAGTTTACATCGGGAGCTGAATTATCTGCAGAGGTCTCTTCCTCTCCAAAACAAATGGACCCAGTGATTTAAACTGGTAAAAACACTGATTATAGCGGTTTCAAGTTAAATCAGTGGTTTTACGACACTGCTTGTTGCAGATGGGCTACTGGCTACGGTGGACGATGTGAAAACATGACAACACAAATGGCCCTACTTGGAGCCAGTGTTTGGTTTGTCCCTTCTGGGCTTCTGTACAGTGGTATAAAGTAGTTACAGCAGGCCCCAGTGCATGCTATTATGAATGGCCCGAGTTCATTAGCAGTTAAGAAGTGCACAAACAATAAGACATTTTTAATATGATTGAAAGTTTATAGTTTTTTTTAGTTTATGGAGAAGGTGCATATAATTTTGTTACAGATTGCTACTAACTATTTAACAAAAACAAAAAAAACAAAAAAAAAGAAAGAAAACCACGATGGAAATATATATAGCAAATGGTACCACATTTAGTTGAACCTGTGTTCTTCTTTGAACACAGGTGTATGTCTGAGGGAAAGGGCCTGTTCTCCACCCAGCACACTGTCAGAGGGCCCATTCTCCACCTATTGGGCCCCACCGCAACTGCACCACCCGCACTGTCTATATTATGTCCCTGCTATGTAGAAACATGATGGGGAACCTGGGGATCTGCATAAACTAGGACCCACTCCCTGAATAAAGCAGCTTTTAAATTTATAAGATCAGTATTGTCCAGACGCTGTCTTTGCGGAGAGGCTGCTTACTAGGTTGGACGATGCAAAAATTAAGTGAATGACCCTGTCAAAAACCAGTCAGGTTTGTCCATTCTAGGCCACTGTAGAAACATGGTGGTGAAAAATTGTGCTCTCCATGGTTGAGGTCCCGCCTCCTATGTAAATATAAATGGCTCATTCTAAGGTACAACTATTTTTACTTTGAGGTGATTATACACTGAAGAAAATAAATACTTATTATATTATATTATATTATATTTCTGCCAAAATATCCCCCTGAATCCTACACAGTGGACCTTTACAGCTGAGTCTTTCAGTGGTTGGTTAAGTGGCAAAACAATGTTTAATTTCTATTTATTTTAACGTCTTATAAGCCAATAATTAAATGATGCTGACTTTGTGAGTGAATTTATTATATGCTCCCATTTCATTGCAGAAAGTTCACCCACAAAATGATACTGAATAAGTCATCAGTCTCAGGTGAGGCCTTTTATATCATTTATAATACTTTATGTTGAAGTGATTTAGATACACAGTATTTAGAGAACACTGCAGCTGTTGCGTGTATTCCTACTGTCCTACTGTGAGTACAGTGTTGCATTCATGCTGAGCAGGCTGGGGCTGCAGCCTGAATGAAGCACACTCTGTGGTGTTGCACGACAGTAAAGGTAGCTTCTGGTTACAAACTTTGGACCAATCAGGACGCTGCTTTGCTTTCCTGCAGCAGGAGCAACAGAAGTTCAACCTGGACCGCTTCACGAAGAAACTATCTGCTCCAAATTCAAACTGACAATGCTTTATTATCCACTTCCGCTGACATATATCTGACAGCCAACTAGTTGTCATTGAAGGAAACATTTCCGAGTAATGACAATGTTGGGTATGTATGTGCCAGACAGATTTTCCCTGAAATCGTCAAAGGTCCAGGATGGAATCGGTCTGTACACGGCGAGGCGAGTGAAAAAGGTTTGTTGTTTCTGACTGGGCAACTTTGTCGCCGACTTTACACGCGAGGAGCGTTTTTATGTTGCTTTTAAAGAAATATAAACGTTGTGGAAAGTTTTTTTGTCCGCCGTTTTCCTCATAGCCTCTGTCAAAGTCTCAGTCTCAACCCAAGGCTCCTCTGACGTGAAGTGCCACGTAGCTACAGTGACTCCAGTTGTTTCTCTCGTTCACTACATAACAATGTATTCATGTCGATACAGAAGGGTCGCGCGGGTGTCTCGTGAAGCAACACATTGTACATGGATGTCACCTTCAGCTTAAAGCTCCCAGCTTTTAACTTTTTTACACAGACATTTCCCCGGTGCTGTCACATGTTTAGAGAAGGCGCATGAAGTGGTGAAAAGTCTCAGAGGATGAATGGGTTCATCTAACATGTAGTGGTGATGTGTTCACGTCCAGCAGGCTATTGTTATTTAAATCTGTGGTGCTGTGGTGCTGTGGTAGAGCAAGCTGAGGATGAACATGAATGCAACACGAAGAACACATTGTTTGACCACGCCCCCTGCATTTTTTGGCACTTCTGGAAGGTCAGAAGGAAAAATGTCCAGCACTGAAGGATGCATTCACATGTCACATTAATCAGTAGGCGTGCCCACGAGCTGCCCACAGTGCAAATATCATGGTTTGGACAGTGTACCGGAGTGTATGAGCGCATGTGTAATGTTTTGATGTAATTCATTTTGGATGCCGGTTTCTTTTTACAATGGCATCATGTCTGACCAGTGGTCCCTGTGTTTGTTTTAAAGGGAGAAAAGTTTGGCCCCTTTGCAGGTGAGAAAAAGCTGCCCAGTGAGCTGGATGAAAGCTCGGACACCAGGCTTATGTGGGAGGTGAATACACACACACATACACATTTTCTCATGTATTTTTACACTGCTCTATAAAGGTTTCAGAATTCAAAGAGGTTAAAAAGAACTTTGAACAAAATGTCATTCATAGGTGACTTACTGTTGTTTCTAGTTAAGATGTTCATATAGTATGATAATAATAATGATAATACATTCTATTTAAAAAGCACTTTTTATGGTACTCAAAACCCTGTTTCCACCGAGCAGTACGATATGCTACAGTTCAGTGCAGTATGCATTTTTTTCTGTTTCCACTGTGAAAAGTTGTGGATGGTACCAATGGACTCGTTCCGTACTGTCCCCATTTTTGGTCCCCCCTCTGTTGGGGTACCTAGCACACAGATCTGGTACTAAAAGGTGGCTCATGTAACCACTGTTCATACTGTGGAGAGTTTTATTAGTAGACTGTAACTAAAATGAAAGGATGTTTTGCTGCCTCTCACAGCAGCTGGAGTCTGAGAAAAAATAATTTAATTCACTGGGCCGACTGCCGGC